>NC_057808.1:1446360-1679821 GCF_018294505.1 Triticum aestivum | reverse complement strand
CCCCCGCACCCTCCCCGGCACCCTCCCCGGGCCGCTCCACCATCACAAATGAATGCAACTAAAATTGCAAAAATAAACAAATTTGATTATATTTTCAAATAACAAATTTGATGATATTTTCAAATAATAAATTTGATGATATTTTTTCATATTCATAAATATTTTCAAATAACAAATTTGATGATATTTTTAAAAACATTATTACTGTTTTTATAAAAAATTATTACTGTTTCATATTCATATTCATTTTCTAAAAAATTATTAGATGCAACAAAAAATAATAATAAAAAAATTTACTTATGGCCCACCTCTGGCTGGTGCGCCATTGCTTTATAAAAAAATATTACTAATGGCGCACCTCTGGCTGGTGCGCCATTGCCATATAAAAAAAGATTACTAATGGCGCACCGATCGTGGGTGCGCCATTGCTATCTAAAAAAACATACTAATGGCGCACCGCTGCGGGGTGCGCCATTAGTAAGCTTCCCCCTAGCTAATTCCTCCCTCTCCCTCGCCAGATCACCTTCGTCCCTCTCCCTCGCCAGATCCACCCGCGCGCTGACCCGACCCACGACGCCGCCGCCCCGACCCCCGCCGGACTCCACCCCCGCCGTCCCCGCGCCCCCCACCACTGCAGCTCCCCCGCGCCGACCCGCGAAGCACGTGGCCGCCGGCCTCCTCACGACCAACCGAGGCGCCCAGGAGGACCGCCGCCGTCTTCCTCTTCGACTACGAGGACCCGGACGAGCTCGGACGCCCTCGAGCCATCCCTTCGACGCCGCCGCCGCCGACCCCGACCCCAACCCCGACCCCGACCCCTCCGGCGACCGGCCGCGCCCGCCCAGGTACCTCTCCTCCTTCCTCCTTCCTCCCTCCCGAGGAAGATGAAAAGAGCAGCGGCGCCAATATCTGCTCGGGCTCAAGAACTTCGCCGTAGCCACTTAACCCCGCTCGTCCCACAAGGCTGGTCGTGCCGCAGCTCTCTGGCCGCTTGCATTGTCTGCGTGTGCCGCCGCAAGCCACACAAGCTCCACGGCTACCTCCTCTAGTTGCTCGACCCTCATCAATTGCTCAATGAAATGCCCAGCTAAATGAAAATGGAAAGAGGAAAAAGATTACCACGTGGGCCATCAGTGGTCGAAACCATGCCAAGTCAGCATCAAAACCACTTTTGTTGAGTCAATGGGCTAAAGTAATCCGGTTTGAGAAGTGGAGTTGCTAGATGCATACTGAAATGAGTAAAATCACATGGCATCACAACATTAAAAGCCAAAAGCTAATTTAATGTATAAAAAATTGTTTCTCAGGTCAAATTATCTGTCCATCGATCAGCTTTCACTCTTAACATATCGATAAGTGCCTATGCAAGCAAACAGGTCACCGGTGTAAAAAATATAGTACTCCTCAATCCAAAATAAGTGTCGTGGTATTGGTTCTATTTTGGATCAGAGGGAGTATTATTAATTTTGTTTCTTGTAATAACTACAATGTAATAATGTATATTGCAATAAGTGGTAACTCACATAAGTGCTTTGTAAAACTTGTTCATGTACTGAACTACTAATGCCTTGTGATGCTCTGAATTACTTGTGATGCCTCTGAATTACTTGTGATGTCCTTTCTTAATTTTAATCTGCCACGCCAGTTCATTCATCATTTAGGGCTTGATGTATGGAGGCTTGTCTACTTGCTGCTAATACAACATAATATTTGATATGTGCAGGGTGAACAACCTTCAGGTCTCGGGAATCTACTCAAGGATGCAGACACTTCTTGTCTCACTTCTTTTATCATCGGTATAATATTCATATTAAGGAGTTTCTATAAGTTCATTGTTCTTACCTGCAAATTTAAAATGAAAGCACAATCAATCCATATTAAAGACTTTAGGTTGGTTTTGTTTTGAAGGTTCTTACTAGGGTTCTTCTTGGCTGTAATTCCCTGGTATATTGGTGCTTTTCTTCTATTCTTTGTTGCTTTGGATCACCGGGAGAAGCCTGGATTGATTGCCTGCACAGTTGCTGTAAGTACTCCATTTTCTAAAGCTTATCACATAGTACTAGCATTTTTTCCGGTGCAAAAGAAAAGGGTTGTTGTTTGTCTTTTGTATAAAATGAAATGAAAACACTTAGATACTTATTAATGTTTCCTTACACGAATACTTCCTGTAAAGTTGATTTTATAAAGATGTGTGATCTTTGTTTCTGAGACTAAAAGTGCTTCTATCTCAAAAAAAGAAGAAGCAAAAAATTAAAAGTGCTCATCCTAGTGGCAGGCATAGCTCCTGTCACTTGTGACCATTGCTGTTGGGAGCTTGATGGCATCTTGCCGCATGCCCTTCCCTTTTAATGCTGCTCCTTAGAGATCTACACCACCTTGTATACTATTCAGAGAAATGTATAACACTCATGCATTTCATTCATCTAATTACTGTAACATGTTCTGCCATTTCAAGCCATATATACTATTCAGAGAAATGTATAACAATGATTGCTGTAGTAGCTCTAGGCAGAGCATGGCATGTTACTACCATAGAGGTACCCAAATATGTAGGTGTAGTTTGTGTTTTTATTTGTTCACACTGTCGCTGTATTGCTCAATTAGACAATTAGTGTTTATGAAGAAGAAGAATAAAGCTGCTGTTGTTGCTGTTATGCATGTATTCACTGCTGCTGCTGCTGTACTTGTGATGATGTTGTACTTGTGATGATGCTACTTGTGATCTTCTGAAATGACCCATTGGGGACTTCATTACACGGGGATAATGATTTTGCAGGTACCCCGAGAGGCCCTTGAGTTTGCCGGAATGTCGATTAACTTCCGTTCCGGCAAATTCGGGTACTCCATATGTCCTATTTTCAGCAAAGGTCATGCTGAAATTTTCCGTGAATTTTAGCATGACTTTGCTAAAAATAGGACATATGGGGTACTTGCGAATAATGCATGGGCCGGGGTATCTTATTACTTAATTAAGTAGGATCGACTGCCCCTTTATTATTGCTGCATTAAACCATAGGTGGCAATAGAGCCAAGTGATTAGGCCCAACTTAGAATTCTCCTTCCCAGCTTAGCTTTTAGGGTGCCTTGGCGTCGACAAACCCTAAATTATAAAACCTTGGCTTTTAGGGTGCCTCAGTGTCGATAAGAACCTAAATGATGAAAGCTTAGGCTTTTAGGGTGCCTCAGCGTCGACAAACCCTAAATGATAAAAGCTTAGCTTTTAGGATGCCTCGGTGTCGACAAACCCTAAATGATGAGACCATGATCTTGTTCCTTGACAATAACCAACTTTTTGACCAAACTTTTTTCCTATTTAGAGCGAAACATGGCCCCCAACGATGAGGCCGGCGGTTCGGGCGACAAGCAATTCTGGGAGCTGTCCCAGGAGCTGGAGGAAGAACCTCACCGCTATGAGGACGCCGCGGAAGACACCAATCCTGACTACACAACCCCTAGTGGCGTCGCGGATGACAACCCCTAGTGAAATCCTTCTTGCTACCTCTTGAGCACTGCGTTGGTTTTCCCTTGAAGAGGAAAGGGTGATGCAGTAAAGTAGCGTAAGTATTTCCCTCAGTTTTTGAGAACCAAGGTATCAATCCAGTAGGAGGCCACGCACGAGTCCCTCGCACCCACACAAACAAATAAAATCCTCGCAACCAACGCAATAAAGGGTTTGTCAATCCCTTCACGATCACTTACGAAAGTGAGATCTGATAGATATGATAAGATAATATTTTTGGTATTTTTACGATGAAGATGCAAAGTAAAGAAAGCAAAATAAACGGCAAAAGAAATAGCTTGTTGACAGGAGATTAATATGATAGAAAATAGACCCGGGGGCCATAGGTTTCACTAGTGGCTTCTCTCGAGAGCATAAGTATTACGGTGGGTAAACAAATTACTATTGAGCAATTGATAGAATTAAGCATAGTTATGAGAATATCTAGGTATGATCATGTATATAGGCATCACGTCTGCGACAAGTAGACCGACTCCTGCCTGCATCTACTACTATTACTCCACACATCGACCGCTATCCAGCATGCATCTAGAGTATTAAGTTCAAAAGAACAGAGTAACACTTTAAGTAAAATGACATGATGTAGAGGGATAAACTCATGCAATATAATATAAACCCCATCTTATTATCCTCGATGGCAACAATACAATACGTGCCTTGCTGTCCCTACTGTCACTGGGAAGGACACCGCAAGATTGAACCCAAAGCTAAGCACTTCTCTCAGTGCAAGAAAGATCAATCTTGTAGGCCAAACCAAACTGATAATTCGCAGAGACTTGCAAAGATAACCAATCATACATAAAAGAATGCAGAGAAGATTCAAATATTGTTCATAGATAAACTTGATCATAGACCCACAATTCATCGGTCTCAATAAACACACCACAAAAGAAGATTACGTCGAATAGATCTCCACAAGAGAGGGGGAGAACATTGTATTGAGATCCAAAAAGAGAGAAGAAGCCATCTAGCTAATAACTATGGACACGAAGGTCTGAGGTAAACTACTCACACATCATCGGAGAGGCTATGGTGTTGATGTAGAAGCCCTCCGTGATCGATGCCCCCTCTAGCGGAGCTCCGGAAAAGGCCCCAAGATGGGATCTCACAGGTACAGAAGGTTGCGGCTGTGGAATTAGGTTTTTGGCTCCGTATCTGGTAGTTTGGAGGTACGTAGGTATATATAGGAGGAAGAAGTACGTCGGTGGAGCAACGTGGGCCCCATGAGGGTGGAGGGCGCGCCCAGGGGGTAGGCACGCCCCCTACCTCGTGCCTTCCTGGTTGATGTCTTGACGTAGGGTCCAAGTCCTCTGGATCACGTTCGTTCCGAAAATCACGTTCCCAAAGGTTTCATTCCGTTTGGACTCCGTTTGATATTCTTTTTCTACGAAACTCTGAAATAGGCAAAAAAATAGAAATTCTGGGTTGGGCCTCCGGTTAATAGGTTAGTCCCAAAAATAATATAAAAGTGTATAATAAAGCCCATTAATGTCCAAAACAGAATATAATATAGCATGGAACAATAAAAAAATTATAGATACGTTGGAGACGTATCAGCCCTCCGTTTGGAAGGAGCACCTTCATCCTCTCTAACTTCCTTCTGCTTTATTGATTTTGAATTGTCAAGTAAAACCGACAAGAAAAAGCAATAAAATTCACTCTTCAGAACTCATTCGTGCATGATAGTGACAATCACTTCTTTGATGTAAGGCAAACACATGATTCCAGGATGGAATAATATGAAAAACAGGACGGCATGACGTATTCACAACTGTTTGTGTAAACTAAGCAGAAACCATTTCAACAAATAAGAACCAATGCAAGCTAGACACCACATGAAAGATGCAACCAATATGACTCTGCCAAGTTAAAAGTGTCCCATCATAAATGGCATTTCAACAAATTAGAAGCAGCGCATGCTATTAATCATATGAAAGATGCAACTAATATCACACTGCATATACTAAAGGTGTCTCGTCATATTGATTTATGCGGGATAAAAAAATAGTTTTATGTAAGAACATGCTTAATAGACAGATGTACTATGTACTAAAAACAGGAAGGCATGTCAGATTAACAGGTATAATGTATAAACTAATCAGAATAGCACATGCAATTTAACCAGATTGGAAGAATTACAATCTAGACACCATATGCAACATGCAACCACATATCACGCTGCCAATTTAGAGCAAGCACCTGCAATGCTAGTGTAGGGGAAATGTGGTAATCAACTATAGAGCTACGTTGACTATCTTCATCTAGCCTTTCTGTTTCTTGAGAATCATGTGGGGAGGCTGACGCTGCATTCTTTAAATGAGGATCTTTTATCACAGTAGTCCACTCGCCTGACTGCCTCATCGTAAGTGACTGATGAGGGATACACAAGAACATTAGTTTGATGTAAGAACATGGTTAATAGAAAGATGTACGAGTATGTACCAAAAACAGGAAGGCATGTCATATTCAAAGGTATAGTGTGTAAGCTAAGCAGATGCAATTTAACCAAATTGGAAGCAATACAAGCTAGACATCCGGCTGGAGTGGTGAGCATGATCATCTAGGACCTGAGAGCCTGGTGGGAGGCGGGCTGCTTCGCCACCATCGTGGCTTTTTAGTTGGCTTCCAGGTGACGCATGTCTGTGTTGGGCTTGTCACTGGCTCGGCCAGTGCCTTGACTAGCTATTTGTCTTCTGGTGCTCCCGGGATGGTGGTTCATGTAAAAATATATTTCCTTATCTTGATAAAGACCGACTTTAGCCTTTCGAATACAAGCTAGACACCATATGCAACATGCAACCACATATGACACCGTGAAGTTAAAGCAAGCACCTGGGATGGTGGTTCACGGCAAGCGAGATCATCAACTCCAGAGCTACGTTCCCCGTCTCCATCTGCTGACACTACAACCTTTAAAGTCTTGAAACGTGTCTGGCCTAGCCGCGTACCACGCTGGAGCGACTTCTCTCTTCTCTTTTCTGCTTCTGTCAAGGCAGGGTCTGAAATACCCTTGCATAAAAACACAATAGTGAGAGTATGGGTGAAGTGTGTGCAGAACTAGTGCACTGTAAAAGTAGCAGATAGCAGGTGGCTGAAAAATAAATGACAGGAGACATATGATAGCTCTACAACATTGCATGGCAAACAAAATTAGATTCTACTCCGTATGATTTTGTAATATATGAGCACAGGAAATGCAGGTACTCCTCAAGCACACCACCACATGTGGTCCTATCAAGATAACACTCGACTGAAAATAAATAGGTCAGTCGATTTTTTATGGACCGTCCGATCTATAAGGAATGGGCAGATGGCCTTCGTCTACCTCCCGCCAGTCACTGTTGACAATCTTTCTCGAACCGCCAGCGACCACCGGCCCAGACCCCTGCGTCTGCCGCCCTGCCCTCCCCTCGACCTCACACCACCGCCGTGCTTGGCAGCGCCCCCAGGCCATCCCTTTATTCCCGGCCGACCTCCAGATCGGGCGCCAGCAGCTCTAGGCCCCACACGCCCGTAAGATAAACGCTGAGGCGCTGCTTCCCCGGCGTAATAGGCGGACTAGCGCCTGTTATGCCGGGGAATGACTCCATTAATTGGGAATCAACTGACCAGGAATTGAAATCCAGGGGGGGCGACGGACCTCTAGCTAAGGTGAAATAGTATATGACGAGAAACCTTGTGCATCGCGAGTTACTAGGAACATCTAGTATTAATAAGAAGCGGTCAACTAGTGTATTCGGTGGGATGAATACCGTGTAAGCAGACACATAAGATTTGCACGAATAAGCGAAGAGGAGTACCATTTTCGGTCGCCGGCGTGGTCTCCTCCACGTGTCGCGGCGATCTTCTTCTTTTTGCCGGGGGAACCGATGTTTCGGAGGAGGGTGCGGGCTTGGACGAACCCATGGCCAAATTGTTGACTGTGTTGCCGTGGCCATTTGTCGGCGAGGGGAATCAGATCCGAGGCGGCGAAGGACGGCATAGCAGGAACAGCTCCGGTGCGGTGGACGGTGGCGAAGTTGGAGCGGCGGCGGTGACGCGTAGGACGGCGTGGTTGAACTGGCTCGGGTACGGACGGCTTGGCCTCGGCTTCAACTACTAGCCGTGGAGGGCGTTGCAGTTGAGGTTGCGGTGGACGACGACGTCGGGGTATCGGCTCCCGCGTGGAGGAGGAGGGCGGCGGTTGATGGGTGGGATGGGGTGGCGGACGGAGGACGCCGGGGTTTCGCGGCTGGTGGAGAGGTAGTTTTGGCGCCCACGGAGTACGAATGGGGAATCGGACGGGGGGCGGGGGGAGCTAAGGGAGATCCATGTTTCAGTCTGGGACGCGCTTGTTTTTGGCTTTTTTTGAACAGATGGGACGCGCTTGTTTGAAATTTGGGGAAAGTACAAACTTTACACCCCTCTTAAATTTCGGACCTACTGCAGGTCGGGGGTAGGACGGTAAATCCAGGTGTCCCAAATAGTGGGTGGGAGCGATTTCAGCCGCGCGCATGTGTGCTTAGGCGGCCATTGTGTATGAATGTTTTTCGGAGGCGGTTGCGTGGCGTCTAGATGAAGCTACAAACCTACCCCGGTTTAGACCTTTGGACGTCGGGCCGGTAGGTTTCACGGGTCGGAGTTAGAAAAGTAATTTCCTTCTACTACCAAACATTGGGCTCACGCGGTTTCGGGCTAGTAGAGGCTCTTTTGGCGCTTCATTCAAAATTTTGAAACAGAAGCATTCACGTTTAGAGTACTCTTGAATTTGAGGATTGACCTAAATAGACAACGTTAAATTTGACCTTGTATGTTTGAAAACCTCATTAAATTATCCGCTTCTTTTTTAAATTTTGAACTTGAAAATCCTATAACTACGATTATTTTGGAATGGAGGAGCTAAATTTGAATCTATTTTGTACACGACTATATATGCTATTATGTACAAAATCAGAGCAAAGATTGGTGGCCCCATAATTTAGGTATGATTTACAAATGCCATGATATCAAATTCAAATAATTGAATGGACTTCATGTTGAATTCGATTTTTTAAACCACCTTAAGTTGAATTCAAATGTATGCTAGTTCATAGCTAGCTATTTATAATGTTGATTGTGTAACTTTCGTATGTATAATGTGCTTTACACACACAACATGAACTATACTCATGTTTATATTCGATTGCTAAAGCGATGCATTGTCAGGAGTTCAAAATACTAATTATGTGGATCAATTATGTCGAATAATAACATAGACATGCTCAAATTCGATAGAATCTAGATGTCTGATGGATCAATGACCGTTCCTTATGCGAATTGCACATATCATCATCCTATCCTAATATTTGGATACATTTTATATCTTTAATCAATGTGTACATCCGTCTTTTACGTGTAGTTTCACTCTCCATCGGTGGCCTCCCACACATGCTCACACTCTCTCTCCCGAGGTGTCTTTCTCGCAGACATGCTCTCGATATAACCCTCCCTCCCTCTCGTAACCATTTACGACTGTTTTCACTAACCTTTATCACAAGCACTCTTCCTCTCACAAGCATACACACACACAATCCCCATCGACCATTTCTATGTACATAGACCTGCCTACTTGTCTCCTGTACGCACATTATCTTTAGGTCTGTCTCTCACGCATTGTCTCACACCTCTCTTCCTAATCAACGAGTATGATTCTAGCAGAGCATTCTGTAGGATGCCCCTTAAAGTTAGGTTGGATGAATAGTAATATCAGAGATAAGGAGTTACCTTAGTCCGAGAACCCAGGGTTACAAATCCTAGTCGGCTTTGTCAGTGGACACAGAGTCCTTCACAGTTCTGCTATTGTTGTCTTGTACGACAAGTCATCCATGGGTCTCCCTAAATGCGTCACGGGCCGACCAATGTGGCGCAGGACAGAACCGAACCAAGGGCCTCACCTCGACCCACCGGACCTCACGCGGTGACACCCCCTTTGCCCCCAGGTCTCGTTATCTTCTCACACCCACATATACCAACATAGACACCACACAAAACAAATCTCCTCGTGCCTCTATCCCCTCCCCCTTGCATATACACACTCAAGGAAATCTCTCGCCGTGACATCATATTAGTCGCTCTCTCTCTCTCCAGTTACAATGATCGTCACTGTATATATCGCGAGAGCTGGTGTGGTGATTAGACACACGCGCACGCATGCACGAACTGCATGAACGCAACACTCACACGAACACATGCAGCCACGCACGCACGCAACACTCACACGTACACACGCAGCCACGCATGCACGCAACACTCACATGCACACACGCACTCATGCATGCACACACCACACGACCAACACACACTCTCATGCTCAAGTGCTCAACCTACACGTGCATGCGCACACATCAGGCCCTGACAGACACATACACCACCAGGTGATTCCCGCGCACGGGTTGGAGTCTTATCGCGCCTGGGTAAATTTGTGTTTATCTGACCTTTTTCCTATGTGAACTAACATGTGGGACCCACAAGAAACATGGTCAATTTAACTATTCAACATGGTGCCACGCAGACTATTTGCCCGGTCAACAGAGTGCAATCCGATGTTGAACAGTGAGCTAGTGACCGTATAACCACCGCAAAACGTATATAGTGATCGTAATGAGCGTATTCCGAAGTTCGGTGACCGTATTATGCTTTTCTCTCTGTAGGCCCTCCAAAACTGCATCTCTACACGTTCTCGCATGTTACATCTAACACAGCACTACTACTACACTCTAACATAATAAATCATATGTGTTTTTAGTTTTACTAGATATCATATTGTTACTTAATTATTCAGTTTGCATACATTAAAATCGCCTTTGAAATGTATGGCCAGTATCATCTATCGCGCGGGAAAAATCCCGCCCTTTCCTGTTTAATCGGGTTTGTATCGATGGATCGTGTGAAACAGCAAAACTATAGTACTATACAGTACAAGTGATAGTTCGCGGGGCCGCCGTGTCGTGTACTCCTCCGTCGTAAGAGTGGAGCGCTCGCTTTCATAGATGTTCTAGTCCCGTTCGCCGACATGTGGGACATCATGCTACCGGGTCCACGTGCCATACCGAAATACAGTGCAGAGCAACAGGGTTGAAGCACCCCAGTCATGGCGCCGGCGTAGTAATGAGCATGAGGCGTCAAATCACAAAGTTGCACCTTTCCCGCAGTTAAGTTGGAGGGACAAAGTAATATTGCTAAAAAAAGAAGTTGGAGGGACGAAGCAACCATCATTTCACTCGTTGCTGAATCTGCTTCTCCCTCATCTTCTTCAAGTTATTTTATAAGATCTTCTTCAAGTTAACCACGTGTTTCTTCTGCCGTTGTTCTGCCTCATGTGGGACGTGGGTCGGCTTGGTAAAGCACTGACACGTGGGACCGCATGTTAGCAAACCGCCAGGCCAACGTCCTCTAAAAATAAGAAACCTCCCCCACCATCCGCGCGGCAAAATCACCTCCTTTTTACTAATCTTTATTCTATATTTTTTTAGATCAATATAATTGAGATTTGTATAGATAGCACACAGGAGCAAAACCAAGTGGTACGGTTAAGGGCATCCACAATGTGTAGCCAAATGTGAAAATAGTTTTTGGCATCGATGGGAACCATTATGGACGGTGCTGCCAAAGCCAAAAAGATGGAACCGAAGCTCCCTGATTGATTGATTGAAGGAATAGAAAAATGCAACGTCTCTCCTCTTGCTCCTGTGCTTGGAAGCATGTACAGTATAGAGCACAGAGTCTACTCCCCTGTCCCTTCTATCACAAATTACAAAGCATTGAGGCGTCAAATGACAAAGCGCGGACGAAGCAACCATCATTTCACTCTTCGTTGACTCCGCTTCTCCATCGTCTTCTTAGAGAAACCACCTCACCGCACTAAGCTGGACGGACGACGCTATTGTGTACTAGTAGTACTAGTACATTTACGTGTCCTTTGGTTCAACGGACTTCCTGGATGCAAATAAGGCGGTTGTCTCATCTTGCATACGGCACTTGCGTCCGGTGGTTTCCCTCAACGGTGTTCTCCGTCGAATGCACTTCGCCAAACCACAACGTTGGAGATATCGTCGACGTCACCGCAATGGGGAAGGAAGTAAAATAGTTACTACCTCCATTTTTTTCTACACAAGGCCAGTATATCAAAATTACAATTTGCAAAAGGCCACTAACACTAATCGAGGCAAAATTGATGGGGTTTGCCTCGTACTAGCAACCAAGGACATTCATATACCCTTGCATGCATGCGGAAGTGATAAGGTTGGTTTGCATGGCACTGCATTAATCAAGCGATGAGGAGTGAGATGGTTAGCTCTTTGGGCTTTGGAGAAAAAATACGCATTAATTGACACGTCAAACGAGGATTTGTATTGATTAATCCCGTGAAGGAAAACCCCACCTTTCTGTATTGACAACAGTACTCCTAGTACGTACGTACTTATCCGGTTTGGGTCTAGGCCTTGCATTGCCATACTTCGCCACACATTTTTGCCAAGCTTGCCTAAAGTTTTCAAATGAAAAGGAAGTACACTTGCGCACGGCTGTCGCGGTCGCACCGCACCCTCACACAATCGCTCCGCACCCTCACACAGTCGCTCCTGCACGCCGCAAACCCAACCAAGGGAACGCACCCTCACTGACACGTGCTACCGCATGTGAGCAAACCAAACTCAGCCATCCTACCGCTGACACATAATTTTCGTTCATACAGTATGTTTATTCAACCGCATGTTGGGGAGGATCCGTACGGCCCGTGCGGTGGTATGTTGGGGAAGAAGAAGAGGTGAGGAAGAAGGGTTAGGAGACGTAGGATATTCATCCAACAACCTGAAATGGTAGACTAACCCAAATGATGAAAGTCAGGCGACTTGCATAACAATATATGTCTTTACACAGCAAAAGATCCCTAAAAACAACAACATAAAGAAAAACTATCACTGCTCGCGGAACGAGACGGCCTCGTCGTCTTTAGCTGCCGGTGCGAACCAGCCGTAGCTGCCGACGTGTGTCTCCGCACCGTGGTTGTCCTCGGCCTCCAGCTACTCGTTCACGCGGAGCGTGCGGGTGCTCTACACGGACAAGAGCACCGCCCGGTTCAAGTCGAGGACTTCCGGTTCCGCCTGCAAGAGGGCCTCGATGGCAGCAGCATCCGCGTGCTCCGCGTCGAGTTGAGCCTCTGCCGCCCGGTTCAAGTCGAGGACGTCTGGTTCCGCCTGGAGGAGGACCTCGATGGTAGCGGCATCCGCGCGCTCCGTGTCGAGTTGAGCCTCCGCCGCCCGGTTCAAGTTGAGGACGTCCGGTTCCGCCTACAGGAGGGCCACGATGGCAGCGGCATCCGCGCGCTCCGCCTCAAGTTGAGCCTCCGCTGACCGGTTGACATCCACGACATCCGGTTCCGCCCGCAGGAGAGCCTCGATGGCAGCGGCATGCGGGCGCTCCGCGTCGAGTTGAGCCTCTACCTCCCGGTCCTCCTTTCGTATCGCCATGTTGAACCGTTGGTCCGCCTGCACCATGGGCGACCCGGACGCCGGTACGAAGTCGACGTCCATTGTCTCATACCCATTGAGGGCCTTCTGCGCCGCGACCTCCGCCATGAACATTGGATCGGCTTCCTCCTCCTCGTAGCCTAGCTCTAGAGAACTCGGGGATTGGCCCACCGCAAAGCGAGCTTGGGAACGGAGGTCTGTGGCGCCGACCGCCGCCGCAATTTCTGCGCGGCGCTCCGGCTTCAGCATCTTGTAGTACGTGATCTTGCGGCACACCATGGCTTTCCGGCGAACTAGGGGACGCTTGATGCGGGCTAGGGTATCGAAAGGTGGGGGGATGGGCTGGAGAGGAGGTGTGGTTTTGGGGCAGTGGCTGGCGTAGGCCGAGCAGCGAAGGTTCTGGTGTGAATAGTGGTTCTGGTGACGACCGGTCAATCGGTTTTGTCTGTACATCGCTCTTGTCGCGTTTGCGTTGCACCCCGGCACGCTGGACCCTCCACGTTGCTCACCGAATGGAACACGCTTCGTCTTGCGTTTTCGCTCGCTTGTGGGACCACAGTTGAGAGCAAACCAACGTCCCTCCCCCTCCCCCGCTCGCGTCATTTATACTACCACTCCCTCCGTTTTATGCGGAGTAAATAAAAACAGAAGGGGTATACTATGGATAAGGATCCCCTGACGTGGCCGAACCCACTGAGTAACTGACATGCGGGGCCTAGCAAGCATGGGGTCCGCCAGTAAGTGAATGAAAGGGAGGGTAAGGCAGGGATACCTACGTCAGAGGATCCACTCCACTACTACTCCCTCCTTCCATCTACAGGGCCTAATGTGTTTTTCGAGGCTAACTTTGACCAAATGTTAGAGTAATATATATGAAATGCAATTTACACAAAGCATACGGTCAAATTCGTATGTGAAAGGAGCTTCCAATGATATAATTTTCACATTATACATCTCATGTACTATTAATCTTGTCAATAGTCAAAGGCGGTTTTGAAAAACACATTAGAGCATGGTTAATATAATATAGCCAGCTGATGGCTATAAGGAACTGCCATGTCATCTATAGCAATCATCTATATGCACTCATACAGTAGTATGGGCTATTTCCCGCAAAAAAATATAAGGTTGGCTATTGTATTAGTACTTTTTTCCATCTCCTCTCTATCTCTTTCTTCATATTTATTGTATTTAACTAGTAATGTGTATATAGCTAGGCTCTTGCATGAGAGCTCACTCCCTTTACTTTTTCACATCTCTCTCCTCCACATAGGCCCTATATAAATGGAAGGAGGGAGTACTATGAGCACTGCATACTCTACTACAGATGTTGTCAGTACTCCACTAGTACTATTGGACAGGGAGCTTAAAAAAGTTACTATTGGACTCGCTATACATAGCGAAATCCTAGTAGGAAGAGCATGCGCGAGAACAAGCACATTCACGTGGTTGAAAACAAATTGGAAACCATGTCTATTTGAATACAAATCTAGGAGTACGTAAGAATCTAACAATATTGATTGGGCGTTGTTGAATGTTGATACTTTTTTATGTAAGTTTGATCAAAGTAGAGATACTTTGACTACACATAAAACTTATATGTAAACTGCTAGAAAGGATCGGAGGGAGTATATTGTATGTTCAAGAGCGAAACGAACATTGAATACCCTTTATATATGATTTGTGGATGCTATGATTACCGGTTAAAAATTTTGAATCCGCCTTAGGTATCACACATGCACCCACTCGTTCTCTCTCGATTTCATCTCGGGGTCCGGAGATGATTGAAAGAGGACTAGGGTGGGTACAATACATTTGTTTCGCCTATGAACGTACAATATACTCCCTCTGATTCCCACAGACCCCCCCTCCCCGCCGGTCATTTCTATCATAGAAACAGACCAAACCATTATCGCCTTGCACGACACGCAATTGATCTCTCAACATCAATTGATCTCGTGAAGATGTGTCGGGGCATGAACCAAATGGGATGTCAAAACTAAGACGGGAAGCGACACGTAGTGGAGGCAAAGTGAAACTTTAAACGAACCGTTTGTTTGTATGCATGTCGGACAGATTACAACATTGGAAATACAAGCATGGTCTAGGCCCACATGCGAATGATACTCGGCGGAATGTTCAAATGGGGCATGCGGGAGCGACACACTCATCGCCGCTTTACACGGTCGGTTTCAGTGTGCCGAGGGCGGTGTTAGCGCTGTGGCACGACCAGCAGACCAACACCCTGCTCGTCGAGGATGCACGGGGTGCCGAAGTGCGCGCGTGCCGTGACGCGTCCGCAGAGTGGTGTAGCGCGGCCAACTGCATCCCCAGGACCTGAGAGCATGCCGGGTCATCTTGCTTTTTCAATGACATGTGGGGTCGCATGTGAGGAAAGGGCATCTCCAACGTTGCCACGACCGCAGCTGACTACCCTGGCACACCAAAAACCCTCGTCCCTCGCGCCGTTGCGCGGTGCGTTCCCAGCCGGCGCCAGCTGCCCGCATTCATGTCGTCCGTCCGTATGCCGTTGTTTAGAGGCTCGGTGCTCGAGGAACCAACTCCGGTGAATTAATGACGCACACGGACGCTTGGCCTCACCAGAATGCGCTACTTAAAGCAGCAACGCCCAGCTAACCTCCACACCATAGCGCATCGTCCTGCTACCTGGCACCACATCCGCCATAACCGCGAGCGCGAATGCTCTGTGGGAGAGCTTGTCTTCGGGGATGAAGCTCAAGGTCGCCGCCCTCGCTCAAGTCTCCGCTCGCGACGCAATAGCGGCATAGCCGGACGCGGACGTGACCGCACAAGCGGTGACCACGCTGGCGGCCGACGACGGGAGCACCGTCAGCCACGCGTCCTACTTGCCGCCGTCCAACGTCCGGCACCGCCGAGGTCGGGGACTCCTCCGAGGATGAGTAGGGCATGGGAGGCGGCAGGGCATGGTGTGCCAACTGGCCGGTCCGTCTCCCGTGTTGTACTCTTCCTCGTCGGAGACCGCAGCTTCACTTCACGGGTCTTGAACCCCGCCCCCGTACATGGAGATCGCAGATGGAGGACGTCGATCGCCGCCGTAGAATAGGTTTAGGGTCGGGTTTCTTTTATTTTTCTGCCCTATAAAAGTTCGAAATGTAATGAAAATCTGTCGTGTTTGCATTAATCTCGGCCGGTGTATATGAACTTTCACAATAATATAGTATATTGTAGGAGTACTAGCAAGATGCCCGTGCGTTGCACGGAACATCAAGATCTTGTGGGAGAAAAGGATGAACGAGGGAAGGCCTTATCTGCAAATGTGGAGAGGAGTGCGGGTAAATTGTCATAGTTTCCTTCCTATCCATTAGATATAGATCGGAAGACCTATGTTGCAGGATGGCAGGAACACCATCATCACCAACTCTGCTTTTTATTGAACCGAGACAAAGCTAACATGCGAAGTAAATAAACACATAGTCTACATATGCAATTTATCTTAGGCACTCCAATAGTACGTCCACTACACATTCATGCATTTCACATCTTTCTACATCTATGGGAACCTACAAAAGGTTAACGTAAATTGCCTCTCTCTCTCCTCCCTGATTTTCATGGTGGTGGGCCCCTCCCTCCCCCAATCTACAATCAACAGTTCACACATTTCACATTATGTTAATTACGTAACTGGGATTACGTAGGTGTAGCATTTCTCGTCCTTAAAAACCCAACTAAGCCAACCTCCCAGCATATCGCGCGGGAAAAGACCCGGCCGCGCCGTTTCAGTCGGGATTACTGGATTACTAGTAGTAGTATCGATGGATCGCGCGATGCACCAATTTTTTTTCTTTAGGGGGCGAATCACCTAGTTTGAAAGGAAAAAAGTCGGTACACTCACAGCACCCCTGTGCGGTCGCATTGCACCCCACACGCGTTCGGTCCTGCACACGGCTCACGCAAACGGAACGCGCTTCAGCATGCCTCTTCACTGACACGTGGGACTGCACTTGGAGAAACCAACCATGCGCCAAACTCCCCCCGCCCACCGCGCGAAAATCCACCCCCCCCCCCCCCAAAAAATCCCCCCAAATCCCAAATTTAACCACCCTTCTGCCAACTTATCAATAATATTCCCCAAACCCCCTCACCCCCCCCCCCCGTCCCCCTCCACTCCATTCGCTCTGCCAAAGCCATCCTCCCTGCCACGCCGATACATCGGCGCCGCGGTTCGTCGAGGGGACGCACGGCGATCCTCGCACTCCCACAGTACGCTCTCGTAGATTGTCGTCCTCTAGCCGCACCGCCATCGGTGGCAACGTTCTTGTGGAGGCGCACGACGGTCAGCGCCGCCACCGATGGCGACGTTCGTGTGGAGACGCACGGCGGTCAGCTTCTCCCACGGTACGCGCATTCTAGACTGAGGCCCCGTGCATGTCGGTGGAGCGCTGAATGTTAGCTGATAGACGCGGTTAATCTCACTGTTTGCCGAAGTAGTTTACAGTCAATATGCTCTGCTTAAGAAGCTTCCTTGCCCTGTTCTGCACTCAATCTACTTAGCTGAGATGGCATGCCAAGCCCGATTAGTTGCTAAAATATCCTGCCATATATTTATTGTGACGTAGATTGCCATGGTCTAGTAGCCAATCTATTAGGTGAAATAGTTGTACACCATTTTATACTCGATCTTTGTTGTTGTGATGGCCTTCGATAGTTCGATGGTTGTGTGCTCGGCCTCATTGGCTGCTGAAACAGCCTGCCATAATTTAGCACTCAAATCTGTTTGCTGAATTAGCTTTACATATATCTCGTTACTTAGATCTGCTTGTCCAAATATCTTGCCATAGCTTTAGACATCGACCTAGGTATTTTTTCTGGACTTCATAAAAAAGCATATATGTTTTTCCTGTAATATCTAGTAGAAGAACTAATTTGTATGTCTAACAGATGGACATGACTTGGATAACTTCTGCTCGAAGATTCTCCGCTGCATATGTCGAGGGGGTTGAAAACTTCATGAACTTTATTAGAGCTGAGTACGGTGGTCCAAAATTAGATGTGCTCTGCCCGTGTAGTAGTTGTATGAAATCAGTTACAAGACCCCAGTCAACTGTGCAAAATCATCTACACTTGTATGGGATGTCGGTCACATATACTAGGTGGGTTCATCATGGTGAAGCTATGAACATCAATGTTACTGACTATGTTGAAGCAGCAGATCACCCTCTTGATCTGCCTGATGCTCAGGTGGAAGAGGAGGAGGTGGTGGTGGTGGCGGAGCCAGTGAGTTTGACCAACATTGAAACAAGGCTACGAAATGCTCGTGCATTTCGTGAACTTTCACCTGCAGAAGAAAAACGGTGGGCCCGCATGTTTGAACAATGCAACGTGGCTGTCACCCCAGGAAATAAGCTGTCAGTATTCTCAGCTATGGTCACCTTTCTTCAGGTGAAGACATCTGAGCGGATGACCAACAAATCATTTGATGCGATGTTGGCTGCTTTCCGCAAATCTTTCCCAGATGCGTTTGAGCTGCCACACAGCTACAGTAAAATGAAGAATTTCCTTCGTGCAGTTGGAATTGGATATGATATGATCCATGTTTGTAAGAATAGTTGTATTCTATCCCGGAAGGATTATGAAAACTTAAGTGAATGCCCGAAATGCAAATCATCAAGATGGAAAGATGGAGATGCTGTGAAGAGGGTTCCTCATAATGTTCTAAGACATTTTCCAATTACACCAAGATTGCAAAGGTTGTTTCATGATGCTGAAACAAGAGAGGATGTACTGTGGCATTCTAGGAACCAGGAGTACAGAGATCAGAATGTAATGAGCCATCCATCTCATGGTAGTGAGTGGCAAAGCTTCAATCAAAAACACAAAAAGTTTGATGCTGACCCGAGAAACATTAGACATGGCTTAGCTTCAGATGGATTTAACCCATTTGGCCACCAGAGCGCCACATATAGCATGTGGCCAGTGCTTGTTATCCCTTACAACATGCCTCCAAATGTCTGCACCAAAGAATCAAACTACATGATGGCCTTGCTCATCCCAGGTCCAAAAAGTCCTGGAAAGGAGTTTGATTTATTCATGGAGCCTCTTGTGGAGGAACTTCAACAACTATTGAAGGGTGTTCTCACTCGAGACCTACATAGCAGCCCACCTGCTGATTTCTTTCTGCGTGTTGTTATAATTTGGTGCATCCATGATTATCCGGCTTTGTGCACTATGTTAGGGCGAACGATACATGGTTACAATGCATGTGTTCGCTGTGACAGGAATCCGCTATCATACACAATACTTAGCAAGATCTGTTACATTGGACACTGTCGTTTCCTTGCCAAGGACAAGCCGCGTCCTACAAAATACCGAAGACATGTGTTCAATGCAAAGCATGAAAACCGTGATGCGTCAAAGAGGCTCACCGCCGATGAGTTGCAAGTGGAATTAGAGAAGGTCGGGCATATTACACCAGGAAACCATCCTGGTAATGGTAGCGGGAAAAGGAAGCGTGGCAGGGCAGAAGAGAGATTATTATTTACCCGCAGGTCCACTTTGTGGGTGTCGGTGTCAAAACCGGTGGATCTCGGGTAGGGGGTCCCGAACCGTGCGTCTAGGATCGATGGTAACAGGAGACGGGGGACACGATGTTTACCCAGGTTCGGGCCCTCTCTATGGAGGTAATACCCTACTTCCTGCTTGATTGATCTTGATGAATATGAGTGTTACAAGAGTTTATCTACCACGAGATCGTAATGGCTAAACCCTAGATGTCTAGCCTATGTGAATATGGTAATGAGTATCCGCCTATCCGGACTACGCTCTCCGGTTTATATAGACACCGGAGAGATCTAGGGTTACATGGGGTCAGTTACATAAGAAGGAATCTACATAGTCGGTTGCCAAGCTTGCCTTCCACGCCAAGTAGAGTCCAATCCGGACATGGGTACAATCTTCGGTCTTCATGTCTTCACAGCCCATCAGTCCGGCCCACGGATAACAGGCCGGACGCCCGAGGACCCCTTAGTCCAGGACTTCCTCAGTAGCCCCCGAACCAGGCTTCAACGGCTAGGTGTTCAGTGCACAGATTGTCTTCGGCGTTGCAAGGCGGGTTCCTTCTCCAAGTAATATATTCGGTCGTTGATCCAATATCGCTCCCCTCGGCTTCTGTGCGCTAGTAACTTCGTCTTCCACGTATCGAGCGATTGCGGAAAGTCAGGGTATTTTTGCGAATAACACCCCATCCACGCAAGGCAGAGCGCCTATTTAAAGATACTGGATCTTAGATCCAGGCGACACTGCGCCGAGAAAAATCCCCGGAGACCGCCAGGAGAAACCATTCCATCATGGCTAGCATTCCCAGCTCTTCCTCATGCTCCAGCCCAAAGAGAAGCGAGTGGGAGAAGTGCTCTGTGTCTCATAGTCAACTAGCAAAGTTGCAAACGCAGGGATTTTTTCCTCCCGCGGATCTGGTCCCTGTCCGAGCAGGGTCGGCCTCCTTCAATGGCGTGACTCAGGCGGAGGACTTCCCGAATCCATCCGGGGGGAGCGAGTGTGCTTCTTCCCCTACCTGCTAAGATGCGTTGGATTTCCCGTCCATCCATTCCTCCGAGGGCTTCTGGAATATTATTGCCTCTAGCTACACAACTTCACTCCCGCCTCTATCCTGCACATCGCAGGTTACGTCGCTCTATGCAAGTTATTTCTGGGTGTTGAAGCCCATTTTGAACTGTGGAGAAAATTGTTCTATCTTGTCCTGCGCAACCACGAGGGGTCAATATTTGAAGTGGGCGGAGCCGAAGTGTGGCGCATCGCCGATACCGGATACCTGTCTGACACACCAAGGAGGGCAACAAAGGAATGGCCTTCCGAATGGTTCTACATCGAGGACGTTGCACTCCCCGACCCAGTTCGAAAGGGTCTCCGTGAATTTGCAAGCGTTCCGCTAAAGAAACGCCATAGTTGGCATCCCCAGAGCCTTGAAGAGAATGAAAGTGCGGAGGTTCGTCAGCTCCTGGGCAAGATAAAGAAGCTCGCCAAGTCCGGATTAAAAATGGTTGAGGTAGTGGCGATCTCCATAGTGCGAGGGGTTCAGCCGCTTCAATATAGAGGGCTCCCAATGTGGCACTACAACGGGGAGGACGACGCCTCCCGCTGTGGTCGGAAAGGTCCGGACACCCCTGCCGCTCTAGCCAAGATACTGGCCGAGCTGTTCAAAGGGGAGGAAGAGGAATTTCTTCGCATCAATCGCAGAGATGGATATTCTATGTATAATCCTCCTAGTTGGGTAAGCCCCAATCCTTTTGCTCTACTCATTCTGCCTCCCGGATTACCTTTGATAAATTTCTAATCCGCTTATGACAGCATTGGCGAAAAATCACCGAGGGGTTTCACAGCCCCGCCCCATAGCCTGAGAACCACAACCGGGAGATGGATCCTGGGTTCGAAGAAGATCCGGATATATTCGTGGTACTTGCGGAAGGGGTGTTTTACCAGGCGAGCTACGATGGCACGGAAGTGGCCATTATCGCCGATTACCCTGGTCTTCTTCCTACTTCCCATGTAAGTCATCAAGAGAAAATCTCACTCAAAAGAGCTTCCTCGCACTGCCTCACCCATCCCACTGTCTCGTGCTCCACAGGGGAGGCGTTCGGCGCGCCACGCTACTCCGGGGGCGGCTCCAAAGAGAGCGGCTCCGGCGCCGAGCAAGGCTTCTAAAAGGAAGGTCGGTGAAGACACGACTGGTCCCTCATCCAAGAGGTAAGGATTTGAAGGTATACTTTAGTAGTCACATCCAACTGTAACTTGCACGTTTGTTTGGTGCCAGGAAAAAGGTTCACCGGACTAAGTCCGAGGGTCCGGCCGGCCGTACTCCCTGCTCCCGGGATTTAGGCCCCGTCGGCGAGACGGGAGTTGATATGGGAACAATGCCGGACTGTCCTTCGGCCGAGGGTTCGGAGAATATGTTCGTTACCAACTCGGAAGTGGCAAGCGCCATGAATCATCGGCGCTGTAGGGCTATTTTACGAGACCCTGAGTTCTCGGAAGAGGCATTCAATGCCTTCAGCTCGGCTGATGCGTACATCTGAGCTGCTCGAAACGGGCTTAGTAGAGCCACAAAGCAGCATTTAACAGACGTGCGGGTAAGTTTTCTTTGTCCGAATAGGATAGCCATATGCCAGTAGCCCCCGGGACTGAAAACAGTTGGCACAACTGATTTAAGGACCGTCGTATCACCAGGTTCTTATAGAGAAGAACGACCTACTAACCCAAGATCTGGAACGGTGTCGTGCGCGGCTAAATGCTGCTACCGCCGAACAGGAAAACTTCAAGAAGATGTCCACTGGTAACGTTCCCCTCCATCGAGGAACAATAATTGTATACCAACTGTGCTAATACTGCCACTAATCGCATAATAGGGTCGCTTGATCAACTTGAAAAGAAGTTGAAGATCGCCCAAGAGGGAGAAAGAGAGGCAAAGAGGCAACACGCCGCAGGCGAGCGTGTGCTGACCCGCGTCAGGGACGAGAAAAACAAGCTACAGGATTCCAACACTACGTTGGGTGAAGAGTTGAAAGATGTGCGGGCCCAGCTAGCCGACTCCGTGAAGGAGAACAAGAGGCTGCGGGGCGGCATATTCAGTATGTTTCCGAACTTTTTTTAAGTAGTTCGGAGATAAATGGAACTGATATAGCTATGTTTGCAGGTATATTGACGGGCCGTCCTGAAGAGGAGGTGTCCGGATCAGCAAGTGATCTGCTGCAAAGACTGTCGCAAGTGCACGAGCATGCTCGGCTGGCCATGCGGAGTGTTGCGAAGGCCTTATGGCCATCCGCCTCCCCTCCAGGAAGTATGGAGGAGCTTGTAGAGCTGTTCAAGGGAGCACGGCGGCGTATCCGATTATGGAAGATATCTGCCTGCCGAGAGGGTGCGCGAGAGGCCTGGGCCATGGTGAAAACGCGATATACCAAGCTGAATCCTAATCACATGGCCCGGGTTGGACCGTTAGGGCCAAATGGGGAAGAAATTCCCGTTAGTTTAGTATATGACCAAGTAGAGGTGGCCGCCAAATATTCCCAACAGGATTGTAAGTTAGACTGCCTGTTAGATGGTATAGAGGAGGAAGTGTTTGAGTCCAAGTGACTATGTACTTTCCTCACCATGTGGAATTCTAGCTGAATTGTATATCATTTGTCATGGCAGACCTTTTCGCTTCAACCTCCGGACCCGAAGGTGCGGAGTGTTTCCGAATACCGTCACGGCCGAATAGGCCGGGGTATGCGTGGAAAACTAAGCGTAGGGGTCATAGTTGCTTGAACAGACAAGTTGTATCCGGCTAGTTATGTTATATTACATTGAGATTGTAAGAAACATCTTCCAGGGAGAATAGTTCCGTTAAGGGTTCCTTTCCCTGGGTGTGCATGCATTAGTAGACATGTCCGAATTGTGATGTGAAAATCACAGTGTGTATAGCTTCTGGGGGTTCACAATAGAGTGAGTGCAAAAAACATTTTTCATCCACCGACCGAATATTCCCTTAAGAACGCTAGCTTTCGGCTTCACCCAGTCTGAGGTACACATCCGGATGACCCGGCAGTAACAATCGCAGAGGTGCTCCCTTTACCACCTAGCAGAACAATCGGGAACGTAGGGGTAAGCACAGGAGCCAGGCAACCCAGCTTGGCCAAAAATTAAGTCATATCGAAGCACATAATGGTGAAGAAAAGACATACGGGAAGAACGCATATGTGTGATGAGCTTGACGCTCGGAAAATAATATTAACAAGCTTCAGTTAAAGAAGCCCCCATGTATAATGGCGTACATATGTAAAGATGTGTACGTCAGCAGTGTTCGGTCAAGCCGAATGAGAGCTTTAAAGTGAAAAAAATGTGTAAAAGAGAGAAAAAGTAATGGAAACTATAGGGGAGAAGGAGACTAACAAAGAGTTCGGCGCTAGGCATAGAACCTTCGGAGTCTGGCCGCGTTCCAGGGGTTCGGCTCTAGGCGATTGTCTGATGCGTCACGAAGACGGTACGCTCCTCCGGTAAGAACTTCGTCAATTATGAAGGGACCCTCCCATTTGGGCTTGAGTTTGTCCTTTTTCTTCTCCGGCAAGCGTAGAACGAGTTCGCCAATGTTGTAAGTCTTGGCCCGTACTTCTCTGCTTTGATATCTTCGAGCATGCTGTTGATAAAATGTTGAACGGGCTTTGGCAACGTCATGCTCCTCCTCCAAGGCGTCTAGGCTGTCCTGTCGATCCAACTCGGCCTCTTTCTCTTCGTACATACGCACTCGAGGTGAGTCATGTATAATATCGCAGGGCAATACAGCCTCTGCACTGTACACCATGAAGAAAGGTGTGTATCCGGAAGTACGGTTGGGCATGGTCCGCAGCCCCTAGAGTACGGAGTCGAGCTCCTCGACCCAGTGTTTTTCTGATTCTTTCAAAGACCGCACTAGCCTGGGTTTGATGCCGCTCATAATAAGACCATTGGCTCGCTCGACTTGACCGTTTGGTTGCGGGTGGTAGACAGAGGCGTAATCGAGCTTAATGCCCAGATTAGCGCACCAGGTTTTCACCTCATCGGCTGTGAAATTGGAACCGTTATCAGTGATGATGTTGTGCGGGACACCATAACGGTGCACCACATCGGATATAAATGCAATCACTGGTCCAGACTCGGCCGTTTTAACTGGTCTAGCTTCTATCCACTTGGTGAATTTGTCCACCATGAACAGCAGATAATTTTTCTTATGGCTTCCCCCTTTAAGGGGTCCAACCATGTCCAAGCCCCAGACCGCAAAGGGCCATGTAATGGGGATTGTTTGTAGGGCGGTTGGGGGCATATGGCTTTGGTTGGCGAAGAGTTGGCATCCAACGCAACGCTGGACGAGGTCCTGTGTGTCTGCCCGGGCCGTAGGCCAATAAAATCCTGTCCGGAAGGCCTTGCTGACAAGTGCCCTGGCTGCAGCGTGGTGCCCACGGAGACCGGCATGAATTTCTGCCAAGAGTTGCCGCCCCTCCTCCTCGGAGATACACCTTTGAAGGACTCCGGTAGTGCTTTTCTTGTAGAGCTCTCCTTCGTGAACTTTATAGGCCTTCGAACGCCGGACAATGCGGCGAGCCTCGTTCTGATCTTCTGGGAGGTCCTTCCTATATATTAAAGTAGGCCAAGAATGGTTCGGTCCACGGGGCAATTACTGCCATGATGAGGTGGGCCGATGGTGTTATTTCGGTGGCTGAGCCTCCGATGATATCGGCGCGTTCGCTATCTATGTTTGTGTTCGGAACGGGACTGTCGTTGTTGTCTCCCCCCTACCACACCACGGATGGCTTAAAGAGCCTTTCGAGGAAGATGTTAGGTGGGACGGGGTCGCGCTTAGCACCGATGCGAGCAAGGACGTCTACCGCCTGATTACTTTCGCGGGCGACGTGATGAAATTCGAGCCCCTTGAACCGAGCCGGCATCTTTAAGACGACAATGCGATAAGCTGCCATCTTTGGATCTTTGGCATCAAAGTCTCCATTAATTTGGGATATTGCGAGGTTTGAGTCCCCGCGCACCTCCAGGCGTTGTATGCCCATTGATACGGCCATCCGAAGGCCATGTAGCAAGGCCTCGTATTCGGCTGTGATGTTGGAGTCTATGTATAATATTTGGAGTACATACTGGACGATATCTCCTGTGGGGGACGTTAATACGACGCCCGCCCCTAGCCCTGCCAACATTTTGGAGCCGTCAAAATGCATAACCCAGTTGAAATACGCACCGTACTCTTTAGGAAGTTCGGCCTCTGTCCATTCGGCGACAAAGTCAGCCAGTACCTGGGATTTGATGGCTCGACGTGGTTTGTACGTGATGTCAAATGGCAGGAGCTCAATGGCCCATTTGGCAATCCGGCCGGTTGTATCCCGGTTGTTGATTATATCATTGAGGGGCACTACGGAAGCCACCGTGATCGAGCACTCCTGAAAGTAGTGTCGCAATTTTTGAGATGCCATGAAGACTGCATATGTTATCTTTTGATAGTGAGGGTACCGGGATTTGCATGGTGTGAGGACGGTGGATACGTAGTATACCGGCTTTTGGAGCGGAAATTTGTGTCCGTCCTGTTCTCACTCGACGACGAGTACGGCGCTCACCACATGGTGTGTTGCCGATATATATAGGAGCATTGGTTCGCCGACGTTTGGCGCGGCCAGGATTGGGTTGCTTGCCAAAAGGGCTTTTATTTCTTCCAGTCCGGCAGTCGCCGCGTCTGTCCACTCGAAGTTATCGGTCCGCCATAGAAGGCGATAAAGGGGCAGCGCCTTTTCCCCCAACCACGAGATAAAGCGGCTTAAAGCTGCCACGCACCCGGCGAGTCTTTGGACCTGTTTGAGTTCGATTGGCGTGGCCAATTGTGACAGAGCTCGGATTTTGGCTGGATTTGCTTCAATTCCTCTATTGGAAACGATGAAGCCCAGTAGTTTACCGGCGGGGACGCCGAAGACGCACTTTCCGGATTAAGCTTGATGTCGTATGTGCGGAGGTTGTCGAATGTGAGACGCAAGTCGTCTATTTGTGTTTCGACATGTCTAGTTTTGATGACGACGTCGTCCACGTAGGCCTCCACTGTCTTGCCGATCTGTTTCTCGAGGCATGTTTGGATCATGCGCTGGTAGGTGGCGTCGGCGTTCTTGAGCCCGAAAAGCATGGTGTTGAAGCAAAACGGCCCGTATGGCATAATGAATGCTGTTGCGGCTTGATCGGACTCCTTCATTTTTATTTGATGGTATCCGGAATATGCATCAAGGAAGCACAGCGAGTCATGTCCTGCGGTAGCGTCAATGATTTGATCAATGCGGGGAAGGGGGAAGGGATCCTTAGGGCAAGCCTTGTTAAGGTCTTTGAAGTCGACGCATAGGCGCCAGGATTTATCCTTCTTTGGTACCATTACCAAGTTTGCCAGCCAGTCCGGATGTATAATATCTTTGATGAATCCGGCCTCGATGAGTTTGGCTAGCTCCTCCCCCATAGCTTGTCGTTTAGGTTCAGAAAAGCGCGGCAATGTTTGCTTGACCGGCTTATATCCCTTTAGTATGTGGAGGCTGTGTTCGGCCAACTCGCGCGGGATTCCTAGCATATCTGAGGGGTGCCAGGCGAATATATCCCAGTTTTCGTGCAAGAAGTCTCGCAGTGCGGCATCGACTGTGTGGCTGAGTTGTGCTCCGATGAAGGTTGTCTTCTTCGGGTCTGTTGGATGGACCTGAAATTTGACCGTTTCTTCTGCTGGCTTGAAGGAAGTAGATTTGGGTAGTTTGTCCAGGATAACATCGTCTCTGTCCACAGTGGAGCGTAGTGCGGTTAGTTCTTCAGCCACAAGGGCCTCAGATAATGCCTCGAGGGCCAAGGATGCGGTTTTGTTCTCGGTGCAGAGTGCTATATCCGGATCGCTAACGAGGGTGATTATTCCATTAGGCCCGGGCATTTTTAGCTTCATATACCCATAATGAGGTATGGCTTGAAAGCGCATGAAGGCCTCTCACCCTAACAGGGCGTGGTATCCACTATTGAAAGGGGCCACCTGGAAAGTTATTTCTTCGGACCGATAATTCTCCGGCGTGCCGAATACCACATCAAGTGTAATTTTTCCCGCACACCGCGCTTCCCGACTGGGAATGATACCTCGAAAGGTTGTGCTACTTTTCTCGATGCGGCTCCTATCTATTTCCATCTTGTGGAGCGTGTCCTCGTAAATGAGGTTTAGTCCACTGCCGCCGTCCATGAGGACTTTTGTAAGTCAAAAACCGTCGACGATGGGACTGAGGACTAATGCAACTGGTGCTCGGACTGTTCTGTATTTAGGTTCGTCACTGGCATTAAAGGTTATGGCCGTGTCGTTCCAGGGGTCAATTGCGGCGACCTGGCAAACTTCGGCGAGATCACGCAGTGCCCTTTTACACTTATTGTTTGAAGCGAATGTCTCAAAGACTGTCAATACTGTAATGTCATTGTTTGCTGGAGGGTGCTGTTCTGGGGTGTCCTTGATAAGGATGTCCTCGCCGCTCTTGGCTACCTGCCGAAGTATCCAACATGCTCTAAGGCTGTGGGTTGCCACGGTATCCGGCGTCGTGTGTATTTTGCATGGGCCATTGAGCCATCCCTCCAGAACGGTGTCGTGCAGCGTAATGGGTTTATGTTTTTTGACTGTTTGGCTGGGCGTGCCACGGGGGTGCATCCTCTTCGCCTGTAGGATGAGTTGGGTTGGGACCGACGGTTCCCAGCAAGCTGCCTGAGTTTTCCAGATGCTTTCCATCGTGCTGTACTTTTGTACGATAGTTGCTAAGTCAGCGAACTTTAGTATGCAGCGGCGATTGATGGCATTGAGGATACCTTCGTCCGCGCAGTTGTTGCAGAATGCTGCTATCGCGTCTTCGTTGCGGCAATCTTTTACCTTATTTTTGACAAGGAGGAATCTGGCCTAGAAGTGGTGGACCGTTTCCTGAGACTGTTGTTTGATGCTCATGAGAGCGTCTATGTCTGGGTGGGTGGGTAGAATGAAATCCGAACCCTGACCGGATTTTGGATCCGGAGTTTGAAGATCTACCAGACCTGCCAGTTAGGGCTCCGGGATATCGACTGATTTTTTAGGCTCATCTTTCGACTCCATGTTCGGAGGACGAGACATGCCTTTCTGCCGAAGAATATCCGGCCCTTCAAGATCGGAGATCCGAACATAGTTCGTCTTCACTATAGTAGAAGAGTTGCTCCGCTCCTCGACTACCGCTATCTGGTGGGTGATCGGCGGAGTTTTAATTTCTCTCTGGTCGGGTTTAAGCCCAACCCGATCGTAGTGTGTAGCGACCCCCAAGGCGGCCATGCGATCCAGGAGTTCGTTCAATGACGATAACTCCGTTGGATCCATCCGGGTGGAGTATTCGGGATCAACGCGGACGCGATTTTCGATTACTTGAGAGGTCATCGTCGGCTTAAGGGCCGACCAGGCGGTCATGATGAAGCCGCCCAGCCGGAGGGTTTGGCCTGGGGCCAGGGCTCCTCCAGAGATGATATTATCCTTGAGAACAAGGCGAGTCATCAACCCTCTTGGCGACGGCACAGTGGAACTCTCAATGAAAGCACCAATGTCGGTGTCAAAACCGGCGAATCTCGGGTAGGGGGTCCCGAACTGTGCATCTAGGATCGATGGTAACAGGAGACGGGGGACACGATGTTTACCCAGGTTTGGGCCCTCTCTTTGGAGGTAATACCCTACTTCCTGCTTGATTGATCTTGATGAATATGAGTGTTACAAGAGTTGATCTACCACGAGATCATAATGGCTAAACCCTAGAAGTCTAGCCTATGTGAATATGGTAATGAGTATCCGCCTATCCGGACTACGCTCTCCGGTTTATATAGACACCGGAGAGATCTAGGGTTACATGGGGTCGGTTGCATAAGAAGGAATCTACATAGTCGGTTGCCAAGCTTGCCTTCCACGCCAAGTAGAGTCCAATCCGGCCACGGGTACAATCTTCGGTCTTCATGTCTTCACAACCCATCAGTCCGGCCCACGGATAACAGGCCGGACGCCCGAGGACCCCTTAGTCCAGGACTCCCTCAGTGGGACTTGGAGTATTGGAAAGATTTGGATCTGCGGCATAATCTTGATGTGATGCACATCGAGAAAATATATGTGACAGCATTATCGGCACACTTCTTAATATTGAAGGCAAGACGAAAGATACCTTTAAATCTAGGATTGATTTGACACATCTGGGTATCAGAAAGGATTTGCAGGTGCAAGATGAAGTTAAACCACGGGATATGGCACCAGTTGTGTACGTCTTGGACAAGGTAAAAAGAAAAGAATTCTGCGAGGTCCTGTCACGTGTGAGATTCCCACATGGATTTGCTTCCAACCCTGAAAGGAGAGTCAGTGCAGATGGAAACAAGGTACAAGGGTTGAAAACTCATGACTGCCACGTCCTACTTCAAACGGTTTTACCTGTTATACTTAGAGGATTGGGCCGCCCTGACTTATCCAGAGCAGTTGCGGAGTTGGGACAATTCTTCAGGGAACTCTGCAGTAGAAATATCAGGATAGATGCTTTGGAGCGTCTTAGAGACAAGATACCAACTATCCTATGCGACCTTGAGAAGATATATCCTCCAGCCTTCTTTGATGTGATGGTGCATTTGGCTATTCATCTACCTGATGAGGCACTACTTAGAGGTCCAGTACAGTATGGCTGGATGTACCCTATTGAAAGGCGGCTAGGCACTTTCAAGGGCTATGTCAGGAGTAGAGCTAGATCTGAGGGTTCCATTGCAGAGGCCTACATTGCTACAGAAGCGTTGACATTCTGCTGAAAATACATTGAAACAGCTGATCAACTTAGCAAAGAGGTGGGTGAAGACAATCCCGGGCTCAATGTTTTTGATTATTCTGTTCGAGTTACAGGGAATAGTCGACAAGAGGACAAACCTAAAGATTTGGACAAAATGGATTGGTATGTGTTGAATAACTATCCTGAGATACTACCTTATATCAAGTAAGTGCTAAGTACTGCAGCTTATACGTCGTAATCTACTAAACTTGCAGCACATTCTTATATATTTAGATGTTTGACGCGATCACTATGTTGTGCAGCATCTACAAAAACGAGTTACTGCCACAAAATCCAAGAAACATTGACAAACTGGTTATGGCAGGATTTGCAAAATGGTTCAAGAGCCATGTAAGCTTTGAATTGCACTGTCAGTTTTTTAATATATTGAGTACATAAGATGGTCAGCTTGTCTATTTTCTAAACATAGGTTAAGAAGATGCGGGAGGATGGGCAGGCAGTTGATGATGCCCTTTACGCACTAGCAATGGGTCCTGATACTCGGGTAAGACATTATGAATCTTGCGTTGTTCGAGATGTGCGCTACAACGCCCTTGCACGCGACGAAGGCAGGAAGACACAAAACAGTGCCATCATGAGCACGGATACGTACGGCAGAGTGACAACTGAAATGTATGCTAACATAACAGACATTGTTCAGTTGCAGTATATCTCCAGTTTCGGGGATCATCGGTGTGTGGTTTTGTTGTGTTGTCGTTGGTATAACCTGTTTTCTAGGATCGCAAAACCCAGAGCTGGTGATTATTTCAAATCCATCAATGTCAAGGCAGCGTACCAGACCAACGAGCCTTTTATTTTGGCAAATCAAGCAACACAGATATTTTTCTTGGAAGACACATTTGCACGTAGCGATGACTGGAGAGTATTGCAAAGGTTTGAGCAAAGGAATTCATTTAATGAAGTTGCACAACAAGATGATGCTTACACCGCTCCTGATGTACAAGATTCCACAGATGTTCCTAATATCTTTGAGAATCATCACGTCAATGACGCTGGCGAAAAGATTGCCTGTCGTGCTATGGACATACAAGAGTTGATCAGCAAGAAGTCAACATTCGAGGACACTGAGGATAAAGAAGAAGATGACACTCTGGGGAATTACGATTCAGACTAATACACATGGCCAAGATGTTGACGCTGCTGCTGCAGATGATGATTAGATTGCTTTTGTCATATTTTCCTGTCAGAAGACGTTTTTTTATCTACTATGTGAAATTGTGTTTGCTATGACAACTGAAACCTGATGAACGTGCTGTTTAGTATTTTGCTGTGAGAACATCACTTGTTATGTATGTTGATTTGTGTTTGGTGATTGTATGACGAGTAAAACATGATGACATTGTTGTTTAGTTGTACTCATATTTGGCTGTGAAACTTGAATTTGATGACATAGTTTGTTGTTGGACTGCAATGTGCTCGACGTCTTCGAATGGGAACAAAGCTAACCCGACAGAGCCTCTGCTAATTTATTTATTTATTACCAAAAGGGCCTCTGCTATTTATTTATTTATGAGCAAAAGGGGATACCCCCCGATTTCCGTTAATAGAAATCATTAGATGTTCACAACACTACGCCTAGCCTGCTACACAGGTTTCATTCATTACTAGTTTCAACAAAGTGCTCATGTCATAGCCACCGAATACATCACGAGTGCTACATACACTGCAAATAAAGAGACAATCATCCTACAGAGCACATTGATTTTGCCCATTATCTTCACAAGCTCTTTCATCTCCTCATTGCTGTCAAGGCCGTTCAGCAGCTGTTGCTTGGCCATGATCAGAGGAACTGCATCTTTAACCTTCTGCTATGCATCTTCCTCTTCTGCCATTCCTTCAGTTACCTGTCCAACACCCCAACCTGCTGGTATTCGGATTCCTCGGCTAACAAATAATCAGCATAGTTGCATTCCCCCACATCAGCAACTTCCCAGAAATACAAATCACACGAATCTTCCCTTTTCTGCACGAATCAAATTGGAAGATCATCAACCAAGCTATTAAAAAAATCAGCAACTGAAAGCAGCAGAACAACACTTAAACATATTATTACCCCATGATTCGGGCATTTGTAGAAGACTCGACCAGGGTTGAGGATTGTGGTTGAGACGCGACGGATGACTCTGCGTGATTTGCAGCAGTGGCACCACACCAACGGCAGCGGGTTGCGATGAGCAACCGGCTGCACTGCGTGTGTCGGCGGGGGTGTGATGAGACCCACAGGCGATGGTACGGGTGGCGACTTGGCGCATATCTAGTTGATGCCTGCTGAAGAGTAGGTGGACGAGCAGCCAATGGACATGGTTGTTGCGGCCAGAGCTTCTGATGCTAGGCAGAGTAAGTAGAGAAGAGGAGAAGCAAACGTTGGATATGTCAGTTTCATTACTTGCAGAGTAGCATAGCACCATATATAGTCATAGTCTAGGTTTGGATTCGAACCAGCTACAGGAGCACGTCTCTCTTTTTTCTAAAACTCAGCAACGTCTCTTTACTGGTACACTAGCTTGTTATGTACGCCTTCTCAAGTCTTTGATTTTCTTTCTTTTTTTTGCGAGGAAGGAAGGAGGACAAAATTGAGATTTCCTGGGACTCGAACCTAAGGCCTCTCGGTTGAATACCAAGGGTGCTAGTCACTTATATGGCGAACGTTCCCTGGGAGGAGGACGGCAGACGAATGCATTTTCCTCGCAATTTTAGTTGCGACGCAAGATCGAACGGTCGCAGTTTCAGGAATGTTACCAGGAGAACGAGCCCAGTTTTTAGTTTTCTTCCTATATATAAAAAAGTATGCTACTTGGTGTCGGCTTAGTCAACAAACAATTGTGCCAACCTTGACCATTGGATTGACATTAAACGGCTGTCGTGTTTCTTCAGTCTCTTCTTCCTCCAGCCGCCAAAGCCAAACCAGCGCCGGCAGGAGGCCTGCTCCCGCCTCCCACGGCTGGTTGTGCTGTCGCGCACGCATCATGGCCACATCGCACCCTAAAACTCTGCGCATCTTCCCCGGCTCCTGTTCGTTCCCGTCCGAGGCATCACCGTCATCCCCCGCCTTGGTTCGCTCGCCGCGGCGCCGCCCTCCGGTGTTGTCAACATGGTCAACAACCGAGAGGAATAAGGAGATGACGGTGCATGGTGAGGATGACAGTAGGGACCCAGCAGCGCGTGCAGTAATTTTGTTTTTTTGGGACGGAGAAGGGAACTGGGTTGTGCAGGAGTTGTGGCCCGTCTAGCCTAGGCTTTTACCTCATATGTTTAGCACATGACCAGCCCAGTTTGTTTTTTTTCCTTTTTGAAAATGGCTAGCCCAGATATTTTGTTTTTTGCAGAATAACCAACGTAGGCCCACTTGCTTTTCTAGGCCCTGCTGGGCAGGAAATCTTTCAAGACGAGGAGGGATGCATTTTGCCCAGAAAATGGGCTATAAGTAATAAGAAATGGGCTATAAGTAATAATAAATGGCCTGTAAAATGAAAAATTAGAGCAAACAGGCAATTAGTTCCAAAATACTTTTTTCTTTTGGATTTTGATATTTTAAATTTCATTGTTTTTGTGCGGGTAAAATTTCATTGGATTTGAATTAAGGTATGTTTAGTTTTTAAATTAATTTGAATCTGGCTAGAAATTTCAGGTTGTATGCTGTTTGGGACAGATTTGGAGGCTGGCTTGTGGGTCTACTAGGTTGACGTGTACGAAAGGATTTGTCAACTTAGTCCACAAACGATTCTAGCAGGAGTGACCATTGGATGTTAATCCAACGGCCGTGTTGCTTCTTCAATATCTGATCTTCTTGCTCCAGCCGCCCAAACCAGCGCCGGTGGGACTGCCTACTCCCGCCTCCCGTGGCCGGCTGTGATGCCGCACAGGCCGCACCGCCCCACCCTACTCCATTGCTGGCCAGGCCTTTCCTCTACTCACCCACACCTCCTGTTATTTTCTGGCGACGGCAGCCGGACCAGTAACCCTCGTACTCCCCACCGCGTGGGCAACCACTGCCGAGTCTTCCCCGGCTCCATGTCGTTCCCTTCCTAGGCCTCGCCGTCGTCCATCGCCCTGGTGCTCTCGGCGCGGCATGGTCGACGTGGTCAACGAACGACATCCATCAGACGTGGACTGTACGTGGAGAGGCTGACAGCTGGGTCCATGGCCGCACATAAGGAAATGCCTCCTTATTACGCGCAAAATAATGATTCCTCCACCTGACATCTGGGACCCACCGGAAGGGCCTCTGTATTTCGCGAAAAAAACGCTCCCCCCGCGGAGAGGTCGGACCCACCAGCTATATCTTCGCACGCAAGGAAGTGCCTCCTTATTACGCACAAAAAAACAAATACTCCCCTTGCTAGCTGGGACCCAGCATAGTGGGAACTGACTTGGGCCTACTAAGTTGAAGGGGACAGAGGGCTTTGTCAACTTAGTCAATATGAACGATTCTAGCTCCAGTGACCATACGATGTCCATCCAACGGCCGTAGTGCTTCTTCAACCGCTGGTCTTCTCGCTCGAGCCGCCCAAAGCAGCGCCGGTCGTGCCGCCTGCTCCTGCCTCCCGTGGCCGGTTGTGCTACCGCGGAGGCCTCACCGCCCCCTACTACTCCCACCACTGGCCAGGCCATCCCTCCACTCACCCACACCCCCTGTTATTCTACGGCGACGGCAGCCTCACACCAAAGCCGAACTAGTGAACCCTCGTACTCCTCTCCGCGTGGGCATCCACTGTCGCGTCTTCCCTGGCTCCGCATCGTCCCCTTCCTAGGCCTCGCCGTCGTCCACCACCCTGGTGCTCTCGGCGCGGCGTGGTCAACATGGTCAAGGAACGACTTCCATCAGAAGAGTACTGTACGTGGAGAGGCTGACAGCTGGGTCCACGGCCGCAACAAGGAAGTGCCTCCTTATTACGCGGAAAATAATGATTCCTCCACCTGACAGCAAGGACCCATCGGACGGGCCACCGTATTTCATGAAAAAAACGTTTCCCCCTGATTGCTGGGACCCACCAGCTACATCTTCGCACGCAAGGAAGTGCCTGACAGTCGAGACCCACCTGGTCGAAGCGTACGTAGTGTTGTCATTCTGGTGGTGAACATGTACGTACATACGATCAGTCTGTCTGCAGGCTGCAACGATGAACCATGGCCGTGTAAGGAAGGGCACGTGTGGTAGTAGAGGTGTGCACGTATGGTAGTAGAGGCGCGCACGTAGCATGTACACGTACGTACAGCGGCCAGGGTGCAAGAAAGTAAATACGGCCACGTACATACATACGGGCGGGGTCTCGAACGCCTACTCGCGCATACGTACGGCCAGGGCTCGTGTACATGGCTGTGACTGGGTCGGAACGGAGAAACTGCGTCGTCGTCGTGTTCATGGGGAAGCAACGGAATGCGTCGTGTTCATCGGGAGGCAACGGAACGCGTGCTGTTCATCGGGAGGCAACCGGCTTGGACGGAACAGCCGATGGAAATGAGGCCTGGCGTACCGCAGAACGGAGGAAACAACCTTGTGTTCGACTGGCCACGGTCGAAACGGGATCCTGTTCATCGGGAGGGGTCTCGTGTACCACAAAACGGAGGAAACGGACCTCCTATGGTCGAAACGGGGTCCTGTTGATCGGGAGGGGTGAGGCGTACCGCAAAACGGAGGAAACGGACTTGTGTTGGAGCGCTACGGTCGAAACGGGGGTCCTGTCCATCGGGAGGGGTGTGGCATACCGCAAAACGGGACTCCACGAGATATTGTTCATCTCCACCGTCGACCTCCTCCAGCCTCCACCTGCGACTGTTCATCCACGGGCTTCTGTTCATCCAGCCTCCACCGCACGCTCCTCCACCGGCTACTGTTCAACCAGCCCTCTCCACGGGGTCCTATTCAACCACCCCTCCAGGGGCTACTGTTCATCCATCCCTCCACCGGCTACTGTTCATCCAGCCCTCCACGGGGTTGTCCTGTTCATCCAGCCCTCCACGGGGTCCTGTTCATCCAGCCCTCCATGAGGTCCTGTTCATCCACTGGCTCGATCGATCGGGGTACTGTTCATCCAGCGGCAACGGCCTCTACTACCATGGGTTCCTGTTCATCCAACCCTCACCGGGAACTGTTTATCCGAACCCCCCAACAACGCTCACTGTTCATCTAGAGGTAGCATCGATCGGTTCAGTTAGCAGCAGTAGCAAAGGAATCACTCGGGTTCAGTTCACAGCAAGGGATCGATCGATCGCTCGGGTTCAGTAACGCGTAGCCTGCAGTGCAATTGCTCGGGTTCAGTTAGAGCGTAATGCCTCCCACACACGCGCGTACGTACTAGAGAAACGTGCATCGCTCGGCCCCCGACCACCCACCGTAACCGGGAACTCACCCGATATTTCCTCGCCCTCGCTTCTACCACGGTTTTCTCCATCATGGACGGCCCAAAGAATGTCATGCAGTTGCGTCTCCGGCCTGCCCAGGACGAAAACCCTATTTTCTGTCATGATTTTTTGTCATAGAAGTAGGAGCCCACCACATCTATGATGATACCGGGTTTTGTCACAATTATCGTCATAGAAGTGTCATAAGCATGACAGAAAAAAATTGTTCAGCCCAAAATGTCACGGATGTGTCTTTTTTTGTAGTGCAACCACCCACGGAACAGAGCCTGGTGTGCCTCGTGTTCGTCCAGGGTGCTCAGGATTCCCGAGGTCATCAGTCAGCTCGTCCTTCTCTCTGTCGGGAATGAATGTCCCTTGCTGCGCTGCGGTGATATACTCATGAATCTTCTTGACGGGTATTGCAAGTTGCTCGTCCATCCAACGGCACTCCCCTATTTCAGGGTCCAAAGTTCCACCAACCCCGAAGAACCAAGTCCTTGAATGGTCTAGCCAGTTCAATGTCGCTGGTTCGACCCCTTTAGCATGCAGGTCATTCTCAGCTTTGTCCCACAACGGCCGGGCTTTGAGGTAGCCACCTGACCCTGTGTGATGGTGATACTGCTTCTTTGCAGCATTTTTCTTGTTTGTCTCTGACATTTTCTTACCCTTATCCGATGTCTTGTAGGCCACAAATTGCGGGCCAGTGATCTCTTATCTTCTCATATCAGCCTATGAATTCTGGAGTCTTCCTTTTGTCGGCAAACTTTCTGTTCAACTCTTTCTTCCACCTCCTGAAGCACACGCCTTGACCTTTGGCTCTATAACTGGCTTATTCGGATCCTCCTCTGGCGGTAGGGTGAAATTTGCCTTCAACGAGGTCCAAAGATCATCTTTCTGTCTATCGGTGACATAAGAAACTTCAGGGTCGTCCTTAGCCGGCTTATTCCATTGTTGGATGCTGATCGGGATGATGACCCTAACAATAGCTCCGCACCGAGCAACAAATGTGTCATTGGTCCGCTTGGGTTCAATCGGTTGGCCATCATTCGCGAGTGCTGTGACCGTGAACCTTTCATCCTAGCGCAATCTTTTCTTCGGGCCTCGTCTCGTTACGGAAGTTTGGCTCGATCCGGAGGGCTATAAAAGAAGAAATAAGCGTTAATATATGTACATATCAAAACAATTAATGCATCAATTAGTCAGCATAGGCTTAATTAATATATATATATATATACCTCGCCAGACTTTGCAACAGCTCCCTCCTCCGTTCGGTCACTGGAGCCATCATCATGGTCTCCTTCTTCCTCCGCCATTCGGTCACTGGAGCCGTCATGATCATGTCCTTCCTCCTCCATTGTTCGATCACCGGAGCCGTCATCCTCTCCTTCCAGACCATCTGTATCGTTGAGAAACGACAAGACATCACGTCCGTCGCAGATTATGTCCCCCAACAACTCTTCTTGTTCTAAGTCTCTGTCCATGGTTTCTGCAAATATTACAACATGGCAATATACAAACATGAGAGATGGATACATATTAGTGGCAAACATAACCTAGCTAATATCACAACAAGGAATCATATGCACAAACATATACCTTGCTAATGACAACAATGAACATAACAATTATGGGTAGGGGCGGGAGGGGGTAGATCGACAACGCTCTTTCTTCGTCGACTAGTTGGTCGGGCGAGAGGGGGTTAATCGACGTCCCCCCTCATGCCGAATTTACCGGAGTTTTCTTCTAGTGGTTTGCGTGGCCTCGAGAGTTTGTCGGGTAGGGGCGGGAGGGGCCGGGGTAGGTGAGCGGACCAGGAGTAAAGTTAGTAGCTTTGAACTTCGTTAATTTGGGTGGCCTCAAGAGTTGGTCGGGCGAGAGGGGGTTGATCGATGTCCCCCCTCGTGTCGAAGTTACTGGAGTTTTCTTCTAGTTGTTTGGGTGGCCTCGAGAGTTTGTCGGGTAGGGCGGGAGGGGCCAGGGTAGGCGAGCGGACCGGGAGTAAATTTAGTAACTTTGAACTTCGTAAATTTGGGTGGCCTCGAGAGTTGGTCGGGCGAGAGGGGGTTGATTGACATCCCCCCTCATGTCGAAGTTATCAGGGATACGTTTCGAGAGAAAATACAACACTTGATATGTTTCGAATATATGAACATTTTAACTTAGTAGCTTATTAACGTTTCGAGAGAAAACTTTCTATTAACATCATTTTAACTTAGTAACTTAGTAACGTTTCGAGAGAAAACTTAGTAACATAGTAACATTTTAACTTAGTAACATTTCAAGAGAAACTTTCTATTAACATCTCTCATGTCCGACGTCCCCCCTCATATGTCGAAGTTATCGGGGAGGGGGTAGATCGACAACGACATCCATCCATACATACATGGGCATAATATTCATCCATCCATCCATCCATATTCAAAATGTTCATCCATCCATCCATCCATATTCAAAATGTTCGTATTCTACAATATCACTAAAAAAAATCTATGAACATAAAAAATTCTAAGTTTTGCATATTCTTTGCATATGAACATACATACATTTTCTTTTTTTTCTTAAATGTAACTTTTTCATATGTTAACATACATACACAATTTTTTTTCTAAAATGCACATATGAACATATACATCAATTGACAAAAAACTTTCTATGGACAAAAAAAAGATACATCAATGGACAAAAAAAATCTATGAACAAAAAAAAGCATACATCAATGCATACATATCAGTGGATCATATATACATCTGCATATACATATGCATACGACATCCAGCCTAATCAATCCTAAACCCTAGCCGCCGCCGCTTCCACACTCGCGTGCCGCCCCCAGGGCGGTCGGCCTCCATGACCGCCGCCGGGGCCGCGCTGCCCGTACCTAGGGTTCGTCCACTGATACGTCCATTTTGCATCATGCTTTTATATCGATATTTATTGCATTATGGGCTGTTATTACACATTATGTCACAATACTTATGCCTTTTCTCTCTTATTTTACAAGGTTTACATGAAGAGGGAGAATGCCGGCAGCTGGAATTCTGGGCTGGAAAAGGAGCAAATATTAGAGACCTATTTTACACAACTTCAAAAGTCTTGAAACTCCACGAAAGTCAGTTTTGGAATATAAATATTGGGCGAAGAAAGCACCAGAGGGGGGCCACCCACCGTCCAGGAGGGTGGGGGCGCGCCCTACCCCCTGGGCGCGCCCCCTGCCTCATGGGCCCCCTGGCAGGCCTCCGGTGCCCATCTTTGGCTATATGAAGTCTTTTGCCCTGGAAAAATAAGAAGAAAGCTTTCGGGACGAAGCGCCACCGTATCGAGGCGGAACCAATCTAGGGCTCCGGCGGAGCTGTTCTGCCGGGGATACATCCCTCCGGGAGGGGGAAATCATCACCTTCGTCATCACCATCGTCATCACCATCGATCCTCTCATCGGGAGGGGGTCAATCTCCATCAACATCTTCACCAGCACCATCTCATCTCAAACCCTAGTTCATCTCTTGTATCCAATCTTTGTCTCAAAACCTCAGATTGGTACATGTGCGTTACTAGTAGTGTTGATTACTCCTTGTAGTTGATGCTAGTTGGTTTATTTGGTGGAAGATCATATGTTCAGATCCTTTATGCATATTAATACCCCTTTGATTATGAACATGAATATGATTTGTGAGTAGTTACATTTGTTCCTGAGGACATGGGAGAAGTCTTGCTATAAGTAGTCATGTGAATTTGGTATTCGTTCGATATTTTGATGAGATGTATGTTGTCTTTCCTCTAGTGGTGTTATGTGAACGTAGACTACATGACACTTCACCATTGTTTGGGCCTAGGGGAAGGCATTGGTAAGTAATAAGTAGATGATGGGTTGCTAGAGTGACAGAAGCTTAAACCCTAGTTTATGCGTTACTTCGTAAGGGGCTGATTTGGATCCATATGTTTCATGCTATGGTTACGTTTACCTTAATACTTCTTTTATAGTTGCGGATGCTTGCAAGAGGGGTTAATCATAAGTGGGATTCTTGTCAAAGGAAGGGAAGTACCCAAGCACCGATCCACCCACATACCAAATTATCAAAGTAACGAATGTGAATCATATGAGCATGATGAAAACTAGCTTGACGATAATTCCCATGTGTCCTCGGGAGTGTTTTCCTTTATATAAGAGTTTTTCCAGGCTTGTCCTTTGCTACAAAAAGGATTGGGCCACCTTGCTGCACCTTGTTTACTTTTGTTACTTGTTACCCGTTACAAATTACCTTATCACAAAACTATCTGTTACCGATAATTTCAGTACTTGCAGAGAATACCTTACTGAAACTGCTTGACATTTCCTTCTGCTCCTCATTGGGTTGCCGGGGAGTGAAGCGCCTTTGGTAAGTGGAATTTGGTAAGGAAAATTTATATAGTGTGCTGAAATTTACTGTCACTTGTTACTATGGAAAGTAATCCTTTGAGGGGCTTGTTCGGGGTATCTTCACCCCGACCAGTAGAGCAAAGAATTGCTCCTCAACCTGCTGAACCTACTGAAAATGTTTAATTTGAAATTCCTTCGGGTATGATAGAGAAACTGCTAGCTAATCCTGATTTGCACCTAATCTATGTGGATGAAGTTTGTGGATTATTTGAGCTTGCAGGTATGCCCGAGGATGTTGTCAAGAAGAAGGTTCCCTTTATCTTTGAAGGGAAAGGCATTGACATGGTTTAGGATATGCGATGATATTGAATCATGGAACTACAACCGATTGAAATTGGAATTTGATCAGAAGTTTTATCCTATGCATCTGGTTCATCGTGATCGTAATTATATATATAATTTTTGGCCTCGCGAAGGAGAAAGCATCGCTCAAGCTTGGGGGAGGCTTAAGTCAATGTTATATTCATGCCCCAATCATGAGCTCTCATGAGAAATTATTATTCAAAAAAATTATGCTCGGCTTTCTCTCAATAATCGCTCCATGCTCGATACTTCTTGTACTGGTTCTTTTACGATGAAGACTATCGAATTCAAATGGGATTTATTGGAAAGAATTAAATGCAACTCTGAAGATCGGGAACTCGATGAAGGTAAGGAGTCAGGTATGACGCCTAAGTTTGATTGTGTTAAATATTTTATGGATACCGATGCTTTTCGTGAATTTAGCACTAAATATGGACTTGACTCTGAGATAGTAGCTTCATTCTGTGAATCCTTTGCTACTCATGTTGATCTCCCTAAGGAGAAGTGGTTTAAATATCATCCTCCCGTTGAAGTAAAAGTAGTTGAACCTACTAAAGTTGAAGAAAAGACTATCACTTATAATGTTGATCCTATTGTTCCTACCGCTTATATTGAGAAACCACCTTTCCCTACTAGAATAAAGGATCATGCTAAAGCTTCAACTGTGGTTCGTAAGAGTAATACTAGAACACCTACACCCCCTGAGCAAATAAAACTTGAACCTAGTATTGCTATGGTTAAAGATCTCTTGGTCGATAATATTGATGGGCATGTTATTTACTTCTGTGATGAAGCTACTAGAATTGCTAGACCCGATACTAAAAATAAACATAGACCTGTTGTAGGCATGCCCGTTATTTCTGTTAAAATAGGAGATCATTGCTATCATGGCTTATGTGATATGGGTGCTAGTGCGAGTGCAATACCTCATTCTTTATACGAAGAAATTATGCATGATATTGCTCCTGCTGAGTTAGAAAGTATTGATGTTACAATTAAGCTTGCCAATAGAGATACTATTTCTCCAGTTGGGATTGCTAAAGATGTTGAAGTCTTGTGCGGGAAAGTTAAGTATCCTACTGATTTTCTTGTCCTTGGTTCCCCACAAGATGACTTTTGTCCCATTATATTTGGCAGACCCTTCTTGAATAATGTTAATGCTAAGATAGATTGCAAAAAGGATGTTGTTACTATTGGTTTAGGGGATATGTCTCATGATTTTAATCTTGCTAAATTTCGTAGACAACCCCATGATAAAGAATTGCCTAGTAAAGATGAAATTATTGGTCTTGCTTCTATTGTCGTGCCTCCTAATGATCCTTTAGAACAATATTTGCTAGACCATGAAAATGATATGTTTATGAATGAAAGAAGGGAAATATATGAAGTATTCTTCAAGCAGGGGCCTATTTTGAAACACAATTTGCCTGTTGAAATTCTAGGGGATCCTCCTCCACCCAAGGTTGATCCCGTGTTTGAGCTTAAACCATTACCTGATACTCTTAAATATGCTTATCTTGATGAAAAGAAGATATATTCTGTTATTATTAGTGCTAACCTTTCAGAGCAGGAACAAAAGAAATTATTGAAAACTCTGAAGAAGCACCATGCTGCTATTGGATGTACTCTTGATGATCTTAAGGGCATTAGTCCCACTCTATGCCAGCACAAAATAAAATTGGAGAAAGACGCTAAACCGGTTGTTGATCACCAACGACGGTAAATCCTAAGATGAAAGAAGTGGTAAGAAAAGAAATACTAAAGCATCTAGAGGCAAGTATAATTTATCATGTTGCTGATAGTCAATGGGTAAGTCATGTCCATTGTGTCCCTAAGAAGGGAGGTATTACTGTTGTTCCTAATGATAAAGATGAATTGATCCCACAAAGAATTGTTACAGGTTATAGAATGGTAATTGATATTTGCAAACTAAATAAAGCTACTAAAAAGGATCATTACCCTTTACCTTTCATTGATCAAATGCTACAAAGATTATCCAAACATACACATTTTTGCTTTCTAGACGGTTATTCTGGTTTCTCTCAAATTCCTGTGTCAAAAGAGGATCAAGAAAAGACCACTTTTACTTGCCCTTTCGGGACCTTTGCTTATAGATGTATGCCTTTTGGTTTATGCAATGCACCTGCTACCTTTCAAAGATGTATGACTGCTATATTCTCTGACTTTTGGGAAAAGATTGTTGAGGTTTTCATGGATGATTTTTCCGTGTATGGAACTTCTTTCGATGATTGCTTAAGAAACCTTGATTGAGTTTTGCAGAGATGTGAAGAAACTAATCTTGTCTTGAATTGGGAGAAGTGTCACTTTATGGTTAATGAAGGTATTGTCTTGGGGCATAAAATTTCTGAAAGAGGTAGTGAAGTTGATAAAGCCAAAGTTTATGCTATTGAAAAGATGCCGTGTCCTAAGGACATTAAAGGTATAAGAAGTTTCCTTGGTCATGCTGGTTTTTATAGGAGGTTCATTAAAGACTTCTCAAAAATTTCTAGGCCTCTGACTAATCTCTTACAAAAAGATGTTCCTTTTGTCTTTGATGATGATTGTGTAGAAGCATTTGAAATACTTAAGAATGCCTTGATTTCTGCACCTATTGTTCAGCCACCTGATTGGAATTTACCCTTTGAAATTATGTGTGATGCTAGTGATTATGATGTAGGTGTTGTTCTAGGACAAAGAGTTGATAAGAAATTAAATGTTATTCAATATGCTAGTAAAACTCTAGACAGTGCCCAGAGAAATTATGCTACTACTGAAAAAGAATTTTTAGCACTTGTATTTGCTTGTGATAAGTTCAGACCTTATATTGTTGATTCTAAAGTAATTGTTCACACCGATCATGTTGCTATTAACTATCTTATGGAAAAGAAAGATGCTAAACCTAGACTTATTAGACGGGTTCTCCTACTACAAGAATTTGATTTGCATATTATTGATAGAAAGGGAGCCGAGAACCCCGTTGCAAACAACTTATCTAGGTTAGAGAATGTTCTTGATGACCCACTACCTATTGATGATAGCTTTCCTGATGAACAATTAGCTGTCATAAATGCTTCTCTTGCTGCTCCATGGTATGCTGATTATGCTAATTACATTGTTGCTAAATTTATACCACCTAGTTTCACATACCAGCAAACGAAAAAGGTTTTCTATTATTTAGGACATTACTTCTGGGATGACCCACACCTTTATAAAGAAGGAGTAGATGGTGTTATTAGACGTTGTGTACCTGAGCATGAATAGGAACAAATCCTACGCAAGTGTCACTCCGAGGCTTATGGAGGACACCATGCTTGAGATAGAACTGCACATAAGGTATTGCAATCCGGTTTTTATTGGCCTGCTCTTTTCAAGAACGCCCGTAAGTTTGTCTCGCCTTGTGATGAATGTCAAAGAATTGGTAATATTAGTAGACGTCAAGAAATTCCTATGAACTATTCACTTGTTATTGAACCATTTGATGTTAGGGGCTTTGATTATATGGGACCTTTTCCTTCCTCTAACGGGTATACACATATTTTGGTTGTTGTTGATTACGTTACTAAGTGGGTAGAAGCTATTCCAACTAGTAGTGCTGATCATAACACCTCTATTAAGATGCTTAAAGAAGTTATTTTCTGAGGTTTGGAGTCCCTAGATACTTAATGACTGATGGTGGTTCACATTTTATTCATGGTGCTTTTCGTAAAATGCTTGCTAAGTGTGATGTTAATCATAGAATTGCATCTCCATACCACCCACAGTCTAGTGGTCAAGTAGAATTGAGTAATAGAGAGATTAAATTAATTTTGCAAAAGACTATTAATAGATCTAGAAAGAATTGGTCCAAGAAGCTTGATGATGCATTATGGGCCTATAGAACTGCATATAAAAATCCTATGGGTATGTCTCCGTATAAAATAGTTTATGGAAAAGCATGTCACTTACCTCTCGAATTAGAACATAAGGCATATTGGGCCATTAAAGAGCTCAATTATGATTTCAAACTTGCCGGTGAGAAGAGACTATTTGACATTAGCTCACTTGATGAGTGGAGATCCCAGGCCTATGAGAATGCCAAACTGTTTAAAGAAAAAGTTAAAAGATGGCATGACAAAAGGATACAAAAGCGTGAGTTTAATGTAGGTGATTATGTTTTGCTATACAACTCTCGTTTAAGATTTTTTTTGCAGGAAAACTCCTATCTAAATGGGAAGGTCCTTACGTTATCGAGGAGGTCTACCATTCCGGTGCCATAAAAATTAACAACTTCGAAGGCACAAATCCGAAGGTGATGAATGGTCAAAGAATCAAACATTACATCTCAGGTAATCCCATAAATGTTGAAACCAATGTTATTGACACCGTAACCCCGGAGGAGTACATAAGGGACACTTTCCAGAGCGTTTCAAACTCTGAAAAGGAATAGGTATGTGGTATGGTAAGTAAACCGACTCCCAAACAGTTCTAATAGCAATTTTTATCCATTTTGGAATATTTAAGAAAATAGGAAAATAAGAAGTAGTCCGAAAGGGACACGAGGCATCCACGAGGGTAGAGGGCACGCCCCCTGCCTCGTGGGCACCTCGTGTGCCCTCCGGACTCTGTTTTCTTGCACGATACTCCTTTTGGATCATATATAATCTCCCAAAGGTTTTGACCACTGTACCACGCGAATATCTCCTGCTTTTGTTTCGAGCTGTTTTCTGCCAGAGTTGTCAAGGCCAAGCATCATGTCGTTCCCATCTTCCAACAATGAGGGTGACGATGCTTGGCTAATGAAGATAGAGCTGAAGAGAGAAGAACCCGTGGAGATCAACAAGGATGATAGGATCAAGAAGGCCACGGAGGATCAAGCTCCGGTAGCAGAATAAGAAGACATCCTTCAACCTCATTACAATCTTCTTACCCGTACTGAAATTGAAGCTTTCAAGATGATCGAAATAGTTCGGGTGCAGAAAAAGTATCTAACTCGTGAAAATATTCTGTTGCAAGAGCATATCACCGCACTCAAGGGCATTATTCGTAAGTTGGAGCACCTCCTACGCTTGATGTTGGACGACAAGCCTACGTCATCAATAACTCCATCATCACCACCTCTGAAGAAAGAGACATAAACACATGGGTATGGGCACTCCCACTACTAGGGAAAAGCCTAGCAGCAGCGCGGGTTTTAGGTATATCAGTAGCGCGGGGTCCCGCGCTACTGATACGGCGCTACAGCTAACCTGTAGCAGCAGCGCGTGTGCACCCGCGTTACTCTATACAAGCGTAGCAGCAGGAAGCTCTAATAAAGCGCGCTACTGCTAATAGCTCTAGCACACTTTGTTAGGCCGCGCTACTGCTAGTGCACACTGCTGCTAACTTTTCTCCACTCGCTACTGCTAATTTTATTAGTTTTTGTTTTTTTTCTGCATATTTGTTTTGTATTTGATCAGGCTTTATACAAGAATCTTTAGCACATACAAATGTCATCATCATACACATACAAATGGCTGCGAGACCACAAATGTAATCATAGCATATACATACAAATAGTCTCATCATAATCATCATCCAACACAAAGTGGTCTCTCGTCATCATCTCGAAAATAGCAATACATGCAAGTCTCGAATACTTGCAACTATAACATCATCCATCTAAATAAAGATATACGCGAGAAGTGCTATCACTATGAGTGATAGCGGAACTATGCAGTACATGAGTTCGTATATATCCCTCTCTCGCATTAGCGTGAACCTAGCTAAAGTAACTACTGGTTGTCGCTTGGAAACCGGAAACCGGTACACTTGGGCCTGACACTCCGGCCACTCGTCGTATACTCCTGGCGTAGCACTTCTTCGCCATCGATGATCTATGCACATGCATCGTCACATGAGTTGATGATATGCAACATATATAGTTGAGCAACAGAAAGAGACAGACTTGGCAAAAATAGAAGCAACATATCATAAGCATAAATAACAAAGTTCATCGTACCCAAAATGCCTTAACTAGAGTGATCTTCGCTAGTCGAGGAGGACGGTTTAATTACATCACAAATAGAGTTTCGTCGTGCATAACTCAAAGTTTCGTCATACAGAACATATGGACTAAACGGACACATTGTCATATATCGACAATCACTCCAACATGTCTTGCCATCCATCCAAGTCAGGGAGATAGTCCCCGAGCTTAGTGAAAGGCTTCAGGTCGAGAAGCTGAGCGGCTACGCGTGTTCGGACGTCTTCCCGCGACATTTGTCCTTCTTCGTAGAACATCCCTGTTTTTCCGACGACATCCTTCATGATGATTTGGGTAAGTTCGCGTTGGATGTGATAGAACTCAACTCGAAGTCAATGATCCTCGATATATCCTAAGTTCTTTGCCCGTACGATGCAGCCTATTTGATTACCGTAGCACGATCGCGCTTCCTCGGGCGCTATTGGCTCAAAAATGCCGTCGTCCATCTCCGTGACCACCAGTCTAGTAGTCATGAACTGGTTTGGGTGCCGTGGCCTCTTTGCTTTCGGTTCTAGACCGGCTCCGCTAGTCTCGGCGCCGGTCTCGGCGCCGGTGTCAGTCTCATCGCTGGTATGCATGTCGGTATCAGTCCCCGATGCGACAGGTGGGCCTAGCAACAACATCCGTTGATTGTCGGCTTCCCTCAAAAATTCGTCTGCCACCAGGTAGACGTCATCGCAATCAACAGAACCCTGTCCTTCATCGTTGCTAGCCATATTTCCTACGATTAAATCTAGTCAATTAATTCTAGACCTAATAAAATGAATAATGACATAAAAAGGCCTATGTTTTGCAGGGACGTTGACTCCTTCCCGGTGCCTCAAATCCCGGGCACTCGATATATCCTACTTTGTAGCACAAGTCATGCCGAAATTCACGGAAAATTTCGGCATGACCTTTGCTAAAAAGTGGACAAATCGAGCACCTGAAATTTGCCGGAATGGAAATGAATCAACATTCCGGCAAAACATAGGCCACTCGGCTTCATTCCGTGGAACCAGTGTTCAAATATCCATCTTCGACACAGCAACACATGTCCAAATATACACGAGCAACCACATGTCCAAATATACATGTCCAAATTTCACAAGCTAATTCAAAAACTAAGTGTATAAGAAAATTCATTTAACTATTAATAGAACAAAATTCAGTTAACTTTAGGTCTCTATAATGATGAAAGGAAAAAATTCAGTTAACTACTAATTTCATTCATTTAGGTTATTCATTTAACTTCACCTAATTAACCTACTGTACAACTACTACTAGCAACACTACTAACCTAATTAACCTAGCAAAACCCTACTGCTCTAACTAAAAAACATCTAATTAACATCTACTAGTACCACTACTGCCCTAACCTAATTAACATCTACTAGTATCACTATATACTACTAGTAGCACTGCTACAACATTTTCTTAATTTTTTTCTTTTAAAAAACATCTATGAAAACAAAAACCCTGATTAAACCGTACTGCCCTAACTAACTTTTGCTGAAACCAAATTTTTTGCTTTAAACTAATGTTTGCTCTAACATTTACTACTTAACATCTTTTGCTCTAAACTAAATTTTTTGCTATAAACTAACTTTTGCTCTAAACTAATTTTTGCTCTAAAATGCAGAGAGAGAGGAGGGGTGGGGGGCTTACAGAGAGGGGAGAGATGGTGGCGGGGAGGTGCTCGGCGATGGAGGCAGGGGCGGGGAGGGCGGGCCCGGGCTCGGGCAGCGGCGGTCCTGGGCGGGCTCGGGCGGCGGTGAGATTGAGGGCGGCCTCGGGCGGCGGCGGTGAGGATGAGGGCGGCCTCGGGGGGAGACAGTGAGGTTGCGGGCGTCGACGCCGGCAGGAGACGGCGGCTAAGTGGGGTGACGGCGAATTGGGGAGACGGCGGCGAAGTGGGGCGAGGGATTTGGGGGAGAAGTGGTGGCCGGGGGGAGGGAAACCGCTGGGTAAGTGAAACATAACGGTAGCGCGTTACTTAGCTATAGCGCGTTTCAGTACACGCGCTACTGCTATGCCTTCTTCCTTTTTTCCCTTTTTCATTTATTTTTCTTTACATTTTATTTTTTTCCTTTCTCCTTTTTCTATTTCTTTCATTTTAATTTACTTTTCTATTGTTTTTCATTTTTTTTTATTTTCGATAGCAGTAGTGCCTTACACCTAAACGCGCTGCTACAACAATATTAGCGGTAGCGCGGTTTCTGAAAGACCGCTACTACTATGTGTAGCCGATCGGCTTAGTGGTGGGAATTTTAGTAGTAGCGCTTTTACAGTGAGATGCGCTACTGCTATATTTGTATCTGCAGCGCGCTTATTCTGCACGCACTACTGCTGTGTAGCAGTAGCGCGCTTTTTTAACAAGCGCTACTGCTAAAGTTCTGTGTATAAGGTTTTCCTTAGTAGTGTCCTGGGGGAGGTGCCCCGGTATCGTATCACCATCACACTTCTATCTTTACCGTTTTTCTTAGTTCGATTCTTTTGGTAATATCTTGATCTAGTAGAATAAAGTTTTAGTATGATCTAGTTTTGAGTTTTGCTTTATGATCCTTCTATGTAATCGAGTCCGTGAGCTATAAATATATAATAAAGATTAGTCTTCAGTCAATGGCCTGGTTATCTTGCTATGATCTTGAGGGAATAAAAGAAAGAAAGAAAAAGGGGATTAAAGAGATCATATTGATCTTATGAAGAGTAATGACTTCACATATAAAGAGTATGATGAATAAAAGTTGTTGAGAGTTGACAAACATAGTTTTGTTCATCGTTGCAATTAACAGGAAGTAATAAAGAAAGACATGTTTTCACATATAAATATACTATCTTGGACATCTTTTATGATTGTGAGCACTCATTAAAATATGACATGCTAAAAAGTTGATTGTGGACAAGGAAGACAACGTAATGGGTTATGTTTTCTTATATCCGAAATAAAGTATATTGTCATGGATCATCCAACATGTTGAGCTTGCCTTTCCTCCTCATACTAGCCAAATTCTCTGCACCAAGTAGAGATACTACTTGTGCTTCCGAATATCCTTAAACCTAGTTTTGCCATGAATGTCCACCATACCTACCTATGGATTGAGTAAGATCCTTCAAGTAAGTTGTCATTGTTGCATGCAATAAAAATTGCTCTTTAAATATGTATGATCTATTAGTGTGGAGAAAATAAGCTTTATACAATCTTGTGATATGGAAGAAATAAAAGCGACGGACTGCATAATAAAGGTCCCTATCACAAGTGGCAATATAAAGTGACGTTCTTTTGCATTAAGATTTTGTGCATCCAACCATAAAAGCACATGACAACCTCTGCTTCCCTCTGTGAAGGGTCTATCTTTTATTTTCGTCTTATACCTTATGCAAGAGTCGCGGTGATCTTCACCTTTCCTTTTTTACACTTTATCCTTTGGCAAGCACATTGTGTTGGAAAGATCCTGATATATATATATATATATATATATATATATATATATATATATATATATATATATATACATACATATATATATACATATATATATATATACATATATATATATACTATATATATATATATCCAATTGGATGTAAGTTATCATAAACTATTATTGTTGACATTACCCTTGAGGTAAAATGTTGGGAGGCAACACTATAAGCCCATATCTTTCTCTGTGTCCGATTAAAACTCCATACCCATAAGTATTGCGTGAGTGTTAGCAATTGTGAAAGACTAAATGATAGTTGAGTATGTGGACTTGCTGAAAAGCTCTTATATTGACTCTTTCCGATGTTATGATAAATTGCAATTGCTTCAATGACTGAGATTATAGTTTTTTAGTTTTCAATGAAGTTTCTGATTCATACTTTACATTGTGAATAGATTGTTACTTTAGCATAAGAAATCATATGACAATATATGTTGCTGTTATAAGAATGATCATGATGCCCTCATGTCCGTATTTTATTTTATCGACAGCTCTATCTCTCAACATGTGGACATATTTTTCGTTATCGGCTTTCGCTTGAGGACAAGCGAGGACTAACCTTGGGGGAGTTGATACGTCCATTTTGCATCATGCTTTTATATCAATATTTATTGCATTATGGACTGTTATTACACATTATGTCACAATACTTATGCCTTTTATCTCTTATTTTATAAGGTTTACATGAAGAGGGAGAATGCCGGCAGCTGGAATTCTGGGCTGGAAAAGGAGCAAATATTAGAGACCTATTCTGGACAACTCCAAAAGTTCTGAAACTCCACCTATTGGGCGAAGAAAGCACCAGAGGGGGCCACCCAGCGTCCACGAGAGTGGGGGCACGCCCTAACCCCCTGGGCGCGCCCCCTGCCTCGTGGGCCCCCTGGCAGGCCTCCGGTGCCCATCTTTGGCTATATGAAGTCTTTTGCCCTGGAAAAATAAGAAGAGAGCTTTCGGGATGAAGCGCCGCCGTCTCGAGGCGGAACCTGACGGAACCAATCTAGGGCTCTGGTGGAGCTGTTCTCCGCGGAAACATTCCTCCGGGAGGGGAAAATCATCACCATCGTCATCACCTTCGATCCTCTCATCAGGAGGGAGTCAATCTACATCAACATCTTCACCAGCACCATCTCATCTCAAACCCTAGTTCATCTCTTGTATCCAATCTTTGTCTCAAAATCTCAGATTGGTACATGTGGGTTACTAGTAGTGTTGATTACTCCTTGTAGTTGATGCTAGTTGGTTTATTTGGTGGAAGATCATATGTTCAGATCCTTTATGCATATTAATACCCCTCTGGTTATGAACATGAATATGATTTGTGAGTAGTTACGTTTGTTCCTGAGGACATGGGAGAAGTCTTGCTATAAGTACTCATGTGAATTTGGTATTCGTTCAATATTTTGATCAGATGTATGTTGTCTTTCCTCTAGTGGTGTTATGTGAACGTCGACTACATGACACTTCACCATTTTTTGGGCCTAGGGGAAGGCATTGGGAAGTAATAAGTAGATGATGGGTTGCTAGAGTGACAGAAGCTTAAACCCTAGTTTATGTGTTGCTTCGTAAGGGGCTGATTTGGATCCATATGTTTCATGCTATGGTTAGGTTTACCTTAATACTTATTTTGTAGTTGCGGATGCTTGCAAGAGGGGTTAATCATAAGTGGGATGCTTGTCCAAGGAAGGGCAGTACCCAAGCACCGGTACACCCACATATCAAATTATCAAAGTAACGAATGCGAATTATATGAGCATGATGAAAGCTAGATTGACAATAATTCTCATGTGTCCTCAGAAGCGTTTTCCTTTATATAAGAGTTTGTCCAGGCTTGTCCTTTGCTACAAAAAGGATTGGGCCACCTTGCTGCACCTTGTTTACTTTTGTTACTTGTTACCCGTTACAAATTACCTTATCACAAAACTACCTATTGCCTATAATTTCAGTACTTGCAGAGAATACCTTACTGAAAACCGCTTGTCATTTCCTTCTGCTCCTCGTTGGGTTCGACACTCTTACTTATCGAAAGTACTATGATAGATCCCCTATACTTGTGGGTCATCATCCGCCAGTCTTGTTGACTGGCTACCCTAGAGAGTCTTTTTCCCGATCCTTTGATCCGGGGTTTTCTCTCTCGCTGGTCGTTTTGATCGGCGTTTTCTTCTTGGTTTTCCGATATATGCTTGATCGGTTTGCGTCGCCCGCCGCCGCCGTCGACACCAACGCACCTGTACTCCGACCCCGGCGTGACCGGCCGGCCTTTCCTCCGACCGGGCGTCCACGCGCGCCGAGATGGCCCGTCAGGGCCAGCCGCCATCCGCATATCGGCCCGCCCGTTGCCCTCCGCTAGCCATCTCCGCCTTGCTCCGACTGGGACTCCTGCATGGCCCCGTCCCGGCGGCCTCGCGCCATTCGGCGACCCATCATAGCTGTCGTTCGCGTGCCGGCCCGCCCATCGATCCATGTCATCCGTCATCATCGGCCTCATCTTGGACTCCGCCGCCACCCCGCCTCCACCGAGCGGCGTCCCCAACCTCCCGGGCGATCAACTTGATCACCCGCTCGTCGCCGCGATCCGCCTCATCTACGCCACACGACCGACCTGGCCCGTAGGTTGCGCGCGCCTCCACAGGTCCTGTGAAGATCGTCCCCGGGTTCCGCGCGCCCCTCCACCGATCGAGCAACGGGCTGCCGCTGCGTCGCCCCATTGGGCCGCAGCACCGTCGCCCCGTGGTTCTCCTCGTGGCTGCATTGCCTCGCGCGTCGCCACTGCGTCACCTCTTCGGGCCGTAGTGACGCGATACGCGGTCCCCGTCGCCTCCCCGAGGCCGTCCTCATGGTTGCACCGACCCGCGCTGCGCCGCCCCTTCGGGTTGTAGCGCCGCGGCCCCCGGTCCCCGCTACCGCTGCGAGGTCTTCCCGCTGTCGCCCCGCCCCGCCTGCTGCCGCCGCTGCGTCGCTCCTTCGGACCGTAGCGCTGCGGCCCGCGGTCCACCGTCGCCCCCGCTCGTCGACCTCTTGTGGTATGCGCCGCGCCGCCTCCCTTGGTGCGGGAACGCCATCATCCGCGCCGGTTTTTCGTCACGCTGTCGGGTTCCTCGCCTACTTCGAGCACCGCCTCCGCATTACTAACCTAGCCGCTGCCGCCGGCGCCCGTCCGCCCCCTTCGTCTTCGTCCAAGCACCAGCCCGTCGCTAGCGTTGCCGTCATCTACCCCGACCACTTCGTCTACTCCGACCACCATTGGTGATATCGGCCCCGCGCCGATGGACGCCGTAATTGTCGTCGAGTTCTTCTCTGCTGGCCCCTCTGACCTTCCGACATGGCGTACAACTCGTGCAGGTCCCTCGTCTCCGCATGCCCGATGCTGGCAACACTGATGCGTGCCTTCATCCACGACGTGTCCCCGGGCCTGGCAAGCGTGGTCGGTGCTTCGTCAACTTCGTCTTCGTCCGTCTACGCATGTGTGGTGCTGGCAACATCGATGCGTGCCTTCGTCTACGACGTGTCCCCGGGTTTGGCACACTTGGTGCGACGCCTCGTCAACACCATCCTCCTTCCGGTGCACCATTACCTCGACACCACTGCGCCCCTGAGTACTTTGGTGCCTCCTTGGGCCTGCGGCTCCACGGCGTTTTCCTCGACACCGGCTACCCCGAATCGACATCGACCACGGCATTCTTCGCACAGCTACCTCGACCACGGCTACACCACCCTATGCTCTCGGCTACGTCGACATCGGCACAAAGGGCTATCATCCGCTTGAGCAACTCGTTGGCTTCCCCTACAGTCAACGCGTCTGCGACGCGACACCATCCACGACGCTCCCGCTACGACTACGGGGGGGGGGGGGGGGTCAGCCCGTCGGCTGCTATTCTCTCCAGTCTGATCATCCGCGATGCTCCTGTTGTCTGCGACGCAACCGCTACGACTGCTGGGGATGTTAGAGATATATTTGGGTTACTTGTATTTGGTAGTCTAGGATTTGTAATCCGTCAATATATACTCTCCCTCGAGGCTCAATAATACATCCATCATATTCCGCAACAATCCCTCTCTATCCCTTCTAACACCCCTGTCCGCGGACGGATGCGGGAGGAAATTTGCCCTTAGGCCTTAGATTTGGTTTTGATGTTTGTTTGTTTTTTTGGAATGTTAACAGGAGAACTACCAAATACGTTGATGACATTATAAGAGCGCCCTCAGAGAAGAAATGCACGGTATAAAGACGAGTGCGAGAAAAAACGGACTGCTCAATTTAATGTGTAAAATCGGGCAAAAATCATAGCAGCGCCTAGCTAGGCTAGACCTAAAGCAGCACGATTTGGTTTTGATGTCAAACCTACTTTGGGCGCGTGACATCCTGACAGGTAGCTTTGGTGCAGGGGTGTGCGTGGAGGAGCCTGCTTAGCTCAGCTCACCAAACAACAATGCACTTTCCTCTTTTCCTCTTCCTTTGTCCCTCATCAGGGATTTTGGGCTGGCTGCAGACGCATGCAGTTCTATCTTACAGGCAATATAATTATATAATTGCAAGACCAGCGCAACATATCAGTACGTAACAGTTTGTCATGGCAAAATTTGCATCTGCACAGTCGGAAGTAATACTCGTAGTTGAGATTCAGGAGAATTCCTTCCTTGAGAATTCATTCAGATAAGAGGCAACCAAATCCATGGACGCAGCAGTCAATCTACAACATAACCATGAATCAAGCTAGTATATATAGCAACTAAAGCGACACTCCTAATTGTGGATCAACAACGGAAAAAAAGGAAAGACCAATCGAGAAGGGACAGGGGGAAGACTAACTAGAGTATTGTGCAAGAAGAAAAAGAATAAGTGGAGGACGAGATGAGAGCGGCAGATGTGGGGATCAGAGGAACTCGCCGCCGGGGAAGCGGCCGGAGAGGGCCATGGCGAAGAGGAGGAGGGCGAGGTAGAGCAGGATGACGGCGAGCTTGGTGCTGAACATGGCCACCAGGAGCTTCACCAGGAACACCAGCAGCAGCAGGTTGAAGAGCAGCGTCAGCACCACCTCCACCTCCCCCCGCGCCATCCAATCCAAATATCCAATCCCCCACGGGCGCCAAGCCTCTTCTCTTGATGATGATGGCCACGACGCTGAGTGAGCGAGTGGAAACGAAAGGAGTAGTACGGCTGAAGCAGGCGACCCACGAGAGAAGAAGATAGCAACGCTGCCTGCCTGCCTACCCGCGGGCGGTGGTCGGCACGGACCGCGTCTTCTCCTCTTTTTTTTTTTGAGCACAACCCTTTTTTGATCGAGTCTAACACTTCACTTTATTAATCAAGGTCTAAATACATGGGAATACAGTTTATGTCAGGAGGATTGAGGAGCCAGATATGTTATGACCAGTTTAGCATATAACCGGAGGAGGCCCACTGGGTAGTAGTTAGGGGCTTGGCCCATAAGTTATCTTAGGTTAATTATTATGCAAGTTATCTAGGTTATAAATATAGGCTGTAAGACTCTTTTCGGAATTAAGCAATAAAGATATTTTCTATCCCTATTGCCCGGCTCCCAGAGGAGCCAGAACCCTAGCCGCCGCCAGCCCTAACCGCCGCCGCCCTCCTCTTCCCTCGCGACGGCGCCGATGCGCCCGAGCACGCGCCCTCGCCCCCTACCTCCGCTGTTCTGCCCTTATAATCTAAGGAGTAGAGCCGGTAGGAACCCTAGTCCTATCAATTTGGTATTCAGAGACCAAGTTCCGATATGTCGCTGCCACCACCACCGCCGGCGCTTTCCAGCGGCTCCACTGCGCCGATGACGACGGCGCCGCCCCTCAACCCCCCGATGACGACGGCGCCGCCCCTCACCGCGCCGATAACGTCCGCCGTCGGGACAACCGCACTGGCGGGCCTCGGCTCCACCGCGGCCCCGGCCGCGCCACCATCCCCGGTGCCCTCTGCGCCACCGCCGTCCACCGTCTTCACACCGGAGCAGGTCACAGCTACCCTGCGGGACCTCGTCACCGCCGTCCAGGGCCTCCACTTGCAGCAGCAGCAGTACGCGGCCGGGCCCTACATGCACCTGCCGACGGCGCCCGCTACCGCCTACGGCCACCCGCCGTGGCCGGCCCAGGGCGTCTCCCCGTTCGGTGCCCCTCTGATGCTGTCGTTCCAGGCGGCTTCACCGGGCGGCCCTCCGGCTGTCGCGGCGCCCCTCTGGCCCTCGGTGCCGACGCCGTCATCGGGCCCCTGGCCGATCCAACAGATGTCGTTCCAGGCGGGACACCCCGGCGGGACCACGCCGGCCGCAGCCCCTCTGTGGTACCTACAGCCACCCTCCCCCGCGGCCACCGACGCCCCCGCCCACTCACCGCCACCGACGCTACAACCACCGGCGCCGCCCCTGCCTAGCTCGGGGGCAGCCCCGCCGACCGGCCTCCCGCTCCATCAGGTCCAGTTCCCGCCTTCTCCGTCGCCACTTCCAGCGTGGGCGGCGGGGTCTTCGCCTTCGCGGGTCTACACCACGGTCCCCGGACAGCCGACCCCGTTCCCGCAGTTCGGGGAGCCGTCGGGTTCCGCCAATCCCTACCCGGAGTACTCCGACCAGGCGCCAACCGCCTCGCTGCTCCGCACCTCCGAGCCAGCTCGACACGGTGTTCCCTTCCAGGCATCGCGGTTCGCCAAGATCGACTTCGCCACTTATGACGGCACGGAGGATCCCCTCAACTGGCTCAACCAGTGCGACCAGTTCTTCCGCGAGCAGCGCACACTCGCTTCGGAGCGGACCTGGCTTGCCTCTTATCACCTCCGCGGCGCGGCACAGACGTGGTACTACGCTCTCGAGCAGGACCAGGGTGCCATGCCTACTTGGGAGCGCTTCCGCGAGCTCTGCCTCCTCCGCTTTGGGCCCCCGGTTCGCGGGAGCCGCCTGTCGGAGCTCGGCCGCCTTCCTTTCATCTCTACGGTGCAGGACTTCGCCGACCGCTTCCAGGCCTTGGCGTGCCATGCGTCGGGCGTGACGGCGCAACAGCGCGCCGACCTCTTGGTTGGCGGCCTTCCGGATCACATTCGCGTCGACGTGGAGCTTCGCGGCCCTCAGGATCTCCAGACGGCCATGTATTATGCCCGGGCCTTTGAGGCTCGCGCCCAGGCCATGCTGCCAGCTACCCTGGCCCGAGGAGGCCGGCAGACCAGCCGCCCGCCACCTGCACCAGGCCAGCCGCCCCTGGCCACACCGGCACCCACTACCTCGGCCTCGACGCGCCCCTTTCGGCGTCTCTCTCCGGCGGAGCAGACACTAGTAGGAAAAGGGGCTTTTACCCCGGTTCATAAGGGCCTTTAGTCCCGGTTCTGGAACCGGGACTAAAGGGTCGTTACTAATGCCCTAGCCCTTTAGTCCCGGTTCTTACATGAACCGGGACTAAAGGCCGTCCACGTGGCCAGTGCGGGGAGCCCAGGCAGGAGGGCCTTTGGTCCCGGTTGGTGCCACCAACCGGGACCAATAGGCATCCACGCGTCAGCACCTGGCAGGAGCTGGGGTTTTTGTTTTTTTTTTAAAGGGGGGGGGTTTGGGGGTTTTGGGGGGTTAATTTAGGTTGTTATTAGGTAGCTATTAGAGAGAAGTGTCCTCTCTTATATCTCCGTGCTTGGTTTACCAACGCTACGTACTGCTATGCCTAAACATGGCTTAGATTGAAGTGAAGGCAACATGTGGTGCATGTCGAAAGTAATACTAATCCGGACTTGATCAAGTTTGGATTGTACTACTTTCGACACGCACCACATGCATGTTGCCTTCACTTCAATCCAATCCATGTTCATTTCACCCGCTGATATATAATAACTCTTCATGCGCGCATCATGCATCATCATATATAATAACAAGTCCTACTAATCATCATCATACAACTTCTACTCGTTATTAATAACAAGTCATACGATCATCATCCTCACAGTCATCGAACCAACCCTACTTAATTGTTCTTAGCACATGATCATCAGTATTAGGTAGGACCGAAATACCCTCTTTAAGGTAAAATAGCATAAAACAATATAAACCCTGACTCTCCATTATGGAGAATGGAGATCATCCTGTCTCCAATTCTTGCGCCTCGCTTCCTTTTGCTTCCAAGAACCTCCTTGCGCCTCGCTTCCTTTTGCTTCCAAGAACCTCCTTGCGCCTCGCTTCCTTTTGCTTCCAAGAACCTCCTTGCGACTGTCCATGGCGACGGCGTGGGTGGCGGAGGGCGACGGCGACCGCGGCGGGCCGGGGGCGGAGGGCGGCGACGGTGACGTACGGGGCGACGGCTCGGGGGCGCGCGGCGGAGGCCGGCGGCGACGGCGGCGAGGGGCGGAGGATGACGGCGACGGGCGATGGCGTGGGCTCGGGGGCACGGGCGACGGCGACGACGGCGGGGCAGCCTGGCGGCGTAGATCGAGCTCGCGGCGTCGTCGGGCGGGGGGACACTGGCGATGGAAATCAGAAAATTTCCTAAGTGCTGCTTATATAGCAAAGCCTTTGGTCTCGGTTCAACGCACAAACCGGAACCAATACCCACCCTTTAGTCCCGGTTGGTGGCACCAACCGGGACCAAAGGCCTCTTTTCACCAGCGCAAAGGGCGGGAAGCAGAGGGCTTTGGTCCCGGTTGGTGGCACCAACCGGGACCAAAGGGGAGCATTGGTTCCGGTTGGAGCCACCAACCGGGACTAATGTGCTGGCGCGGTGCGGTGGGAAGTTTAGTCCCACCTCGCTAGCTGAGAGAGCTCAGCACCTGTTTATAAGCTGCGTTGCAGCTCAGGTGCTGAGCTCCTCTCTAATATGCAGGCATTACATGCCTACCTTTGTCACTGCCATGTTGGGCCTATTGGGCCTGCGGGCCTGCATCCTGGCCCATGTGCAGATGGGTTTCTAGTCGTATGCAGGCCGTGTGGCCCATTAGGCGGCATTTTTTATTTTTTCCAGTATTTTTTTGTTTTTTGAATTATTTATTTTCTTTTGATTTTTGCTTTATTTTTTTATTCTTTTTGCTTTTAGCTCAGAATAATTATAAACTTTCTGTTACTCCATTAGTTTCCAAATTTGAATAGTTTAAATTTCATCCGGAAACTCGTCTGTTACAAAGGGATTTCATTTTTTTAACTTATTTAAACTCCTGACTTTTTGTGTGTTCAAAATGCACCATTCAAAGCCACATCATCATTTTTCAATCCTTTCTGACTTCATTTGTTATTTTTCATGCATTTACTAATTATTTTGAGCTATAAGACCCTAAAATTGAAAAGCATTTCAAATGAACTCTGAAAAGGTTGAAAGTTGGCATGATATCATCATTTCATCCACATAGCATGTGCAAGAAAGTTGAGAGGGTTACGGCAAAAACTGGATGCACTTCGTGTACAAAACGGACAATCTCTTTCAAAGTATCAGGATTTCATCCGGAAACTCGTCTGTTACAAAGGGATTTCATTTTTTAAAACTTATTTGAACTCCTGACTTTTTGTGTGTTCAAAATGCACCATTCAAAGCCACATCATCATTTTTCAGTCCTTTCTGACTTCATTTGTTATTTTTCATGCATTTACTAATTATTTTGAGCTATATGACCCTAAAATTGAAAAGCATTTCAAATGAACTCTGAAAAGGTTGAAAGTTGGCATGATATCATCATTTCATCCACATAGCATGTGCAAGAAAGTTGAGAGGGTTACGGCAAAAAATGGATGCACTTCGTGTACAAAACGGACAATCTCTTTCAAAGTATCGGGATTTCATCCGGAAACTCGTCTGTTACAAAGGGATTTCATTTTTTAAAACTTATTTGAACTCCTGACTTTTTGTGTGTTCAAAATGCACCATTCAAAGCCACATCATCATTTTTCAATCCTTTCTGACTTCATTTGTTATTTTTCATGCATTTACTAATTACTTTGAGCTATAAGACCCTAAAATTGAAAAGCATTTCAAATAAACTCTGAAAAGGTTTTGTTTCTACTTACAACAAAAAACTTATTTATTTTATTTCTAATTACTTATGTATTTTACTTTAATTATTTTATTTTTATTTATTTTACTGCTGCTATTTTTATTTATTTTACTGCTGCTATTTTTACTTAATTTATTAAGGTTTATTTATTGTAGTTACTATAGTTTATTTTATTTTATTTTATTAAGGTTTATTTAGTTTTATTTATTTTATTAAGGTTTATTTATTTTATAAATATAAAAAAAATAAACATAGATGTGCTTATAGAGAAAATTAAACCTAAATTCACAGTAAATTTTAATTTACTGTGAATTTAGGTGAAATTTTCTGTATAAGGGCATCTATTTTCACATTAAGAGAAGCTCAACAAGGCATAGAGGGATGGGCTTATAAACTAGTGTGAGCGCCCTTCGGTTGGCGAGGTGGGACTAAACACTGGCCGCAACTAGGACCAGCCATTTAGTCTCGGTTTGTGTTATGAACCGGGACTAAAGGGTGGTGGGCCAGGAGCGTGGCCCATTGGTCCCGGTTTGTACCATCAACCGGGACCAAAGGGTCCATACGAACCGGGACCAATGCCCACGAGGCCCCGGCCGGCCCCCTGGGCTCACGAACCGGGACCAATGCTCACATTAGTCCCGGTTCGTGACTGAACCGGGGCTAATGTGAAAACTGCCCTGTGACCTAAGCCCTGTTTTCTACTAGTGAGATGGAGCGGCGGCGCCAGGGCCTCTGCTTTAACTGTGACGAGCCCTATACGCCGACCCATGTGTGCCCGCGCCTCTTCTACTTGGAGACGGTCAATTTCACCGAGGAGGACGCTTTGGCCGATGAGGCCGCGGCACTACCACCCCCAGCGGCGGCTGAGGGCGCACCCGCGGCTGCCCCGGCGACGGCGCTCGTGGTCTCTCTCCACGCGCTCGCCGGGATCCGTGACGAGCGGACCATGCTCTTGCCGGTAACGATCCACGGCGAGCGCTTGGTGGCCTTGGTGGATACAGGCTCTACCCATAACTTCCTGCCCGAGGCTACCATGCGTCGCTTAGCGCTTCAGCCGACAAGCGGGGAGCAACTTCGGGTCACGGTGGCCAACGGCGATCGCCTCCGGTGCCATGGCCTCGCAAGGGACGTACCCATCACCATCGGCGGGGAACACTTCTCCATCACATGTGCAGGCATCGACTTGGGCTACTTCGACTTCATCCTTGGCGTCGACTTCCTGCGGACCCTCGGTCCCATTCTTTGGGACTTTGACGTGCTGAAGATGACCTTCTGGCGCCTGGGCCACCGCATTCGGTGGGACGGCGTTGGGGGCGCCACGCCCCTACCAGCTCAGCTTCAGCTAGCCGCGGCCACCTCCGAGACCGAGCATCCGCTCTTGGAGAACCTTCTGCAGCAAACGGTGACCTCTTCACCGAGCCACCGGGTCTTCCGCCCGCCCGCGCATATGATCACCGTATACATCTCTTGCCGGGCTCCGCGCCGGTGGCGGTGCATCCTTACCGTTACCCGCAGCTGCAGAAGGACGAGTTGGAGCGGCAGTGTGCGCTCATGCTCGCGGCAGGCATCATTCGGATCTCCACCTCGCCATTTACCGCGCCAGTGCTTCTTGTCCGCAAGTCGGACGGCACGTGGCGTTTCTGCATCGACTACCGTGCCCTTAATGCTGTTACGCTTAAGGACAAGTTCCCTATTCCGGTGGTTGATGAGCTCCTGGATGAGCTACACGGGGCACGCTTCTTCACCAAGCTCGATCTCCGATTGTACCACCAGGTGCGCATGCACCCAGATGACATCACCAAGACGGCATTTCGGACCCACCATGGCCACTTCGAGTTCTTGGTGATGCCCTTCGGCCTCACCAACGCCCCGGCAACCTTCCAGGCCCTGATGAACGACGTCCTCCGGCCCTACTTACGTCGGTTTGTGCTCGTTTTCTTCGACGATATTCTGATCTACAGCGCCTCTTGGGCAAAGCACCTCCAGCACGTCGCCATCGTCTTCAATGAGCTTCGGGTGCACCATCTTCATCTTAAGCGCTCGAAGTGCTCGTTCGGGACGCCTTCCGTCGCCTACCTCGGCCATGTCATCTCGGGCGACGGGGTGGCTATGGACGCCAACAAGGTAGCGGCCGTCGCAGCCTGGCCGACGCCGCACTCACCGCGGGCTCTTCGCGGTTTTCTCGGCCTCGCCGGATACTACCGGAAGTTCATCCGGGAGTTCGGCCTCATTGTGTCGCCACTCACGCGGTTGTTGCGCCGTGATGCCTTCGCCTGGGACGAGGAGCCGACGGCGGCATTCGAGGCCCTCAAGGGGGGCCCTCACGACGGGGCCCGTTCTGCAGATGCCGGATTTTGACCGCCCCTTCGTGGTGGACTGTGACGCCTGGAGTGCGGGGTTTGGCGCCGTGCTTCATCAGGGCGATGGTCCTCTCGCCTTCTTCAGCCGGCCCTTCGCTCCGCGCCATCTTAAGCTCGCGGCTTACGAGCGGGAGCTCATTGGCTTGGTGCAGGCCGTGCGCCATTGGCGGCCCTATCTGTGGGGCCGGTGTTTCCAGATTCGCATGGACCATTACAGTCTCAAGTTCTTGCTGGACCAGAGGCTCTCGACCGTGCCGCAGCATCAGTGGATTAGCAAGCTCTTCGGCTTCGACTTCTCCGTCGAGTACCGCCCGGTCGTCTTAATACCGTGGCCGACGCCTTGTCGCGCCGCGACACCGACCTCGACTCCACCGTCGGTGCCTCCGCGGGGACGGTGCTGTGCATCCGCTCCGGGCCCACATTCGGCCTCTTCGCCGAGATTCACCGGGCGACGGCCACCGCTGCCGACGCGGTCCTCCTTCGGCAGCAATTGGCTGCCGGCGACCTGGAGGAGCCTTGGCGCTTCACGGACGGCCTGCTTCTCCATGGGCGCCGCGTTTTTGTTTCGGCACATGATGATCTTCGTCACCAGGTCCTGTTGCTGGCCCACTCGGCTGGTCATGAGGGTGTGCAGAAAACCCTCCATCGTCTACGCGCCGACTTCTACATTCCTGGTGATCGTGCCTTAGTCCGTGACTGGGTGCGATCTTGCATGACATGCCAGCGCAACAAGACGGAGACATTACGGCCAGCTGGTCTGCTTCAGCCTTTGGACGTGTCGTCTCAGGTCTGGGCCGATATCTCCATGGACTTCATCGAGGGCCTTCCCAAAGTAGGCGGCAAATCAGTCATTCTCACTGTGGTCAACAGCTTCTCCAAGTATGCCAAGTATGCCCACTTCATCGCGCTGGGGCATCCGTATACTGCCGCGTCCGTGGCCCGTGCCTTCTTCAAGGGCATCGTTCGTCTTCACAGGTTCCCCTCTTCGATCGTCAGTGATCGGGACCCGGTGTTCACATGCCATGTTTGGCGCGACCTCTTCAGGATGGCGGGCGTCCAGCTCCGCCTGAGCACGGCCTTCCACCCTCAGACGGACGGCCAATCCGAGGTGGTTAACAAGGTGATTGCCATGTATTTGTGCTGTGTTACAGGTGATCGCCCTCGTGCTTGGGTGGATTGGCTCGCATGGGCGGAGTACTGCTACAACACCTCCTATCACTCCGACCTGCGTGCTACACCATTTGAGGTGGTATACGGTCGGCCGCCCCCGCCTATCTTGCCGGTGGACCCGGAGACGGCACAGACAGAGGCCGCGGGCGAGCTTATTCGCACCCATGACGAGATGCTCGCTGAGGTCCGTCAGCGTCTCCTCTAGGCCCAGCAGCTGGACAAGCATTACTACGACGGCAACCATCGCAAGGCGGAGTTCGCGGTGGGTGATTGGGTGTGGCTGGTCTTCTCCACCGCTCTACGCAGTCACTCGACCCGCGCGCGAAGTGCAAGCTCGGGCCTCGCTACGCTGGGCCCTTCGCCGTCTTGGAGCGCATTGGGCAGGTGGCCTATCGCCTTCAGCTTCCGGCCGGTGCTCGCATCCACGACGTTTTCCATGTGGGCTGCTCAAGCCTTTTCGTGGAGAGCCACCGCGCTTCCTCCGACCGCCGACGGCCGTCTTCTTCCGGAGTCGGAGAAGGTGTTGCGGGCGCAGCTCCGTCGTGGGGTGTGGTTCGTTCTGATCTAGTGGACGGGCCTTCCGGAGGAGGAGGCTACTTGGGAGCAGCGTGACGACTTCCGCCAACACTATCCAGACTTTCAGCTCAAGGACGAGCTATTTGCGCAGGCGGGGAGAGATGTTATGACCGGTTTAGCATATAACCGGAGGAGGCCCACTGGGCAGTACTTAGGGGCTTGGCCCACAAGTTATCTTAGGTTAATTATTATGCAAGTTATCTAGGTTATAAATATAGGTTGTAAGACTCTTTTCAGAATTAAGCAATAAAGATATTTTCTATCCCTATTGCCCGGCTCCCAGAGGAGCCGGAACCCTAGCCGCCGCCAGCCCTAACCGCCGCCGCCCTCCTCTTCCCTCGCGACGGCGCCGACGCGCCGGAGCACGCGCCCTCACCCCCAACCTCAGCTGTTCTGCCCTTATAATCTAAGGAGTAGAGCCGGTAGGAACCCTAGTCCTACCATATGGCGTCCTAACGGTAGACCTAAAGCATGTTTAGCGAGGCTATGATCCTCATGATTGATAAGCAACTTCTTTGTCCTTATATGAGTGATAAGCAACTTCTTTGTTCTATCTCCTCAAACAACAGATAAAAACTAATTTAAATTCACTGAAATTTGCATCACTTTCTTTTTCAGGTATGACTTAGGAATCTTCCTTCTTCAGTACGTTAGCAACTACAAAAGTCTCGGAATGGAGGGTTTCCCTAATGCAAGTACCTACCAATTTCTCCAATGAAGGCACTTTTTTCCTTTTTGGTCAATCTTCAGAACATAACCAAAATTAAACTGCAATTTATTTTAAAAATTGAAGGACGGTCTACAAGCTCAACGTGAGAAATTCCTTTTTGAGATTGTCACTTGCAAGGACAATAAAATGTACGTTGCATTTTTAAAGAATTTCTATACAATGTAAAACATATTCATGTAATTCAATACAATGTTTCATACAATTCAAAAAAATGTATGCATTGCATTTAAAAATATACTCACGAGTTTCAAAAATATATTCGTGGCATTTTAAAAAAATGTTTATACAATTTTGAAAAAAAAATATTCACACAATTAAGAATTTTTTTTGTATCATTCAACAACGTGTATTTAAAGTTGTTTAACACATATTCAAAAAAATGCTCAAAAAACAAGTATTTGAAAGAATGTTAATGATGTACTTTAAAAGTGTTATTAAACATGTATAATAAACAAATGGTGTAGATGTATATCAAAAATGTACAATGCATATGAAAAAAAAAAGATATCAATACGTATGTATTTAAAAAGTGTTAAACATGTATGTAAAATGTTCATTCTGTGTACTCTAAAAATGTACAACGTGTACGAAAAATTAGACGTGTTTTAAAAAAAACTAAGAAATCCTGTGAGAACCAAACAAAAAAGTAAAAGTTGAAGAGAAAACCATAGAAAACCTGAACAAAAACAGTGAAAAATACAATAATAATATTTAAAAAAACTTGCATGCAGCTACAGTGTTAGACCTGCCCAATATGATACTCAAAATTCCTAAGTGTCCTTACATGGAAATTTCTAAGTGCTTCTCTGAACTCCACAACATTTAGGAAGCATAAATGCATTGCAAACTGCTCATACCATCTGCTCTCCTTCTTCTTCTTGACCCTACTCTTCCTACTAGAAGGCAACCTTGGAACTTCTTCTTCATCACTAAGGCCAAAATCACCTGAAAAACAGTATTCATCAGGTTCAGGCACAAAATCTTCGAACTTCGTGTGTTCAGGCTCACTGTGTGACTTGCTAGTTGAGCTTGGTTTTCTGGCATGCTTAAGCTTCTTTGCTCCTTTCTGTGGTACAACTAAAGGTTCTTCATGTTCAGAAAGGATTTGGTCTTCCTCCCAAAACTCGGAAGGTTCTGAGTTAGCTCCACAATAGTGCTCTGCAGTACTCTTCCCTCTCCTTATGGCTTGTCTCTGTGCCAGCCTCATCTTCACCCCTAGCCCAAGCCTTGTATGATATTTTCTACCCTCTGTAATCACCCTTGAAAAACTCAAAATCTGAAAAAGATTTATCCATCTCATCTTCATCTTCATCTCCATCATCTTGTAATTCTAGATCTTCTTCTTCTGCTTCCACAACATTTTTTTCCCTTGTTGAAATTACAGCTCTGCTGTGTGTTAAGATAGGGCTCCTCAGGGATTACTGGTGGTAAAGTTGCATTAGAGCCAGGATAGAGGACACCTTGTGGGGAGACAGTGTAAAAAACTGGCTCACCAACGTTATTAATGGGAATCTGTTCCACAAGCAAGATGTGATCCATATTAGCATCTGCTGGGCTTGGATCAGTAGTTTTTCTGACAGTGATGTGCCGGAGTTTCTTATCAACAAATATGTCAAGCATTTCCTCTACTTTCTCCTCACTATCCAGGACCTCCACCCCCTCCAAGCCCTTTCCCTCTTCCTTAACATAAGTCAAAAATGCATCCAATCCATACCCCTCCAACTCAACCAGTGCTAATAAGGTCAGATAATTTATATCTGAAACTGAAAACTTTCTCTCTATATTGTCTCTGCCTTGAAAATGTAGCCTCACCTCCCAAACCTCATCATCTAAGTTGTAGTAGTTAAATTGACAAACAAAGAAGCAGATTAATTGTAAAAGGCACTGAAACTTAAAACAACTACTTACTGTAATTTAAAACACTAATCAAATGTACTGAACATTTCTAAAAAAGGTACTAAATACAGTGGCATAACCAAATATGCACTAGCATGCCAACAAACAATTACACTGCTCATTTGCAATACTGCACTATCTTCTAACCCTAATTAAAATAGTTGTTTCCTAATAAGTCACTATCATCTTCTAAACCTAATTTATAAATTTGAACTAAAAGTATGAATGGTACTGAAATTACTTACCTCACTCCACCAAACGATGAAGCCCACCTGTGTCCGCCCTCTGGATCCGTGTGGATGCACTTCGCCACTGCCCTAGCCACGCGGAATGCCGGATCTAGCTGGACCTCGAGCGGTGATGGCTGCGGCGACCGCTGCGTCGGGAAGCTCAGTAACATCCCAAATTTTCAATTTGGATGTTATACATAGGTCATCATATGCATATCATATATTTTTTTGCATTTTGGTTGTGATCCTAGAAATCTTAAGCAACTCAAGGACCCAAGGAGAGAGTTGGAGATTTCACAAAATTTTCATATTTGAATTTTTCTCAAATTTGAAAAGAGGATCAATTTGCCCAGCCGCCGCCATCGCCTTCCCGCGCGCGCCGCCGTGCCCGAGCCGGAGTCCGGCTCTGACTCCGCATCGCCGCCGCCGCCTTGCCCCCTCCCCCAAGCCCCCCCCCCCCCCCCCGACCCCTTTATATGCCCCCCCCCTCTCTCCTCAAGCGTTCATTGCACGTTCAAAAAATGTTTATGTAGTGTTAAAAAGTTGTTCGCACAACTTTTATAATAATGTTAGTAGCATTAAAATAATCTTTGTGACATTTAAAAAAATCAAGCATTAAAAAATGTACGCCACATGTTGTATGAATTTCTATATGTACAATGTAAAAAAATATTCATGTAATTCAACAAAATGTTCCGTACCATTAAAAAAAATTACATTGCATCTAAATATGTATTCTCGAGTTTCAGAATATGTTTGTGACATTTAACAAATGTATCATTCAACTTTGTGATCTAAAAATTGCTTATCACATATTCAAGAAAATGCTCAAAAACAAGTACTTGAAAAAATATTAATCATGGACTTAAAAAGACTTAAACATGTATAATAGAACGTCTTAGATGTATACAAAAAAAGTATGATGCCTACGAAAAAATTAGACATTAATACATATGTTTGAAAAATGTTAAACATGTACATAAAATGTTTTTGATGTGTACGAAAAAAGTACAATGTGCATGAAAAATTAGAGATGTTTGGAAAAAAGAACTACGAAAACCTGTGAAAAGTGAAGAAAAAGCAAAAGCAAAAAAACGAAGAAAACAAGAAGAAAAATACAGTAAAAAAAACTCGCACACAGCTACAGTGTTCGACCTGCCCATATCGCTGACATATCATGTCTCGGTACAGGCGAGTCATAGCTCCCAGGCCTCCCTTGTCATCAGCAAGGCCGAAGAAAGAAAGAAAGCAAGGCAATCATCGTCATTTTTTTAGCTCTGGCTCATCTGCACCAAGTGAAAAGAAAAATGACAAAAATACTAATTTTTTTCATAAAATTCCATTTTTGCATGAAAAATAGTTTGGTATTTTGGTACATGAGGTGTGCTCCAAATTTCAGATCATTTGAATATATGAGTAGCTCTCAGTAGAAACACAAATTGGATCAGAACAATAGGTGTGAACAATAAACTTTTTCACAGACCCCAAAATTATCTTTTTTACCAAGAGCTAATTAGATGTCCAAATGATCTGGAATTTGAAGTGCGCCTCACACATCAAATTATCTTCCATATATTTTTTGGAATTTTTTGAATTTTTCTAGTATTTTTTAAAAAAATTGTTCATCACAGGTGCAGCTAAGCCTGGGCACCAAATCGCCTCGTCGGGAAACCATGAACAGGTGACAACAATAATCTCAAACAAAAACCTGCAACTTTTATTGATTGATTGATAATCTCCGACAAAATGACAAAATATCCGAATATACAACAACATATGACTGACCATGTTTCACACCGACAAGCGAAAAAAAGGCAATGATAGGGCCCATGGAGGAAAGTAACAAGAGGAAGAAAAATTCCAGAGCCCTCCTACTTTTGGCCTTGAATTTGAACCCAATCCAACTTGATGATGACAATATACAGACCCCCCATGCCTAGTGTAGTGTAGGCAGCGCTCCCGGTGTCTTGGAACCAGTGTGCAAAGAATGAACCAGTGTACAACCTGCCTTCCTTCCTTGTCTGCAACATAACAATGTCTCTGTATACTCGCTCGAATCATCATCGTTGGGTGGTTTTCTTCTTCGGCCCGAGCCGGGCCCGCGGGAGCCCCAGGATGGCTACCAGCCCGCCCACAAAGGAGGCTGCGGCAGCCACCCAGAAGGATGGCGCGTTCCCTCCGCCGAAGAGCTGGTCCCATGGCCCGCTGCCCAGCGACACGATGATCTGCAGGTACCACAGGGTCACTTCCAGTTAACTTTCTGTTTCCCCTAGAAAAACATATGCTTCTACTTTTGTGTTTCACCTAAAAAAAGACATGCTTATACTTTTCTACTCAAGTTTTCAGGTTCAACTCTGCTAATTACTGCAGACCAAAAGTTTCAGATAAATATGGCACAGAGTCACGAAACGTGAGGACTTGTATTCTCAAGGCTGCAGAAACTGTCAGAATGTTTTATCTGAGAACTGTGGTCATAAGTAAGTTGATTATGTACTAACCATTTGGCTTAGCTTTTATGTTATTCAGCTGATTGATTTCTAGTGTAAAAACTCAAGGGCTTGGTTTTCTGAGACAACACATGCATCTGCTTGAATTATCCTACTAGACAGGGATAGTCGGTTTATCAGTACAGACCAGTGGAAGGATCAGGAAATGATAATAGTTCTCACAAGATTCAACTTTGAATGCATATGCTACTAGTTATTAGGTACACAATACGGAACAGTGGAATTAGGAGTTTTTAGTATTGCTGTATGACTAAGATGGTTCAACTGGCTATTGCATTTAATTCCTTTGGTGCCGGAAGCTTAATCAGATACATTTTCATATAAATTATGCATATACACCAACTATACTCCAAACGGAAAACATAATAGAAAAAGGAGTAAATACCTGTGGTATGACAATAGATAAATTAAGAATGCCCATTGCTAGACCTGTGGGGAAAAAGGGACAAATGTAAGAACTAAGAACACGGATCCAATATGATGCAGCCAAACAGTCTAGTGAAAAGCAAAATTACCTTGGCCTAGCCCAAGATTTTCAACACGACTTGCAGCCATCGCATATGGTATACTGTACGTAACCTGCAACGGCAAAAATAAAAGTATCATCAATACCACGCGTATAATATGTATAGGAGGGAAAGAAAACCACATTGGTGCCAAAAAAAATAGTGCTGTTACTGACCGACAGAGGTGCTCCTAGGATTGTGAACACAATGAGGGAAGCGGCGACAATGCCGGTTGGAGGTGCTCCACTAGGTCCATAATCCAGGTTCTGCGCAACGTATGTTATAATAAGCATCGCCACGAAGCACAGTGCCATGATGATATTGGAGACACCCCATACAAGTCCAGCTCCCCACTTCCTACACAACTTCTCCATTCCAATAGATGTGATCCCGAGAACAACCGAGTTGAGCATGAGACCAAAAGAGCCCATTCTCACACCGTCATGATACTTTTGGGTGTCGGCGACGATCTCCGGGCTTCCCCGGTAGATCTCTCGGCCCATCCAGTCGGTGTCAAAGAGGATGAAAGGGAACCAGCCGATCCAGGTAAGCGAGGTGACGATCAAGACCATCCAAACAGGCATCGTGAAGTACTTGAACGACCCGAAAAGCTCAAAGAGGAAAGCCTCCTCCTCGTGGCTGCTCGGAGGTGCCGCCTCGTCGCTTCCGAAAGTAGGATTGTCCTGCACCGTCACGACGCTAACGTACGTCGTAATCGCCAGGATGATGATGTCGAGCAGGAACGCGGACTTGAGGTTGGCGCAGCTGACAGAGCAGGACTCCGTAATAGTGAAGGGGAATATCTTGTACCAGCCGTTGTATGCCCCGGTGGCGTACCCGAGTATGTTCCCCAGGGCCATGAAGAGCGAGAAGTAGGCGTTGGCAATCCGGGTCCTCCTCGGGTCATTCTCTGCAAACGACAAAAAGGGGTAGGTCAGAAATGAGTTATGATTACGTTCGACATGAAGGGCTGGGTACAACAATTTAACTTTTTCCTAATCCTGCAGAAATGGATCTAAGCGGAGACTAAGTAGCACTATACTACTAGCATATAACAGAGGGAGTTGGAGGAGGGTGCATCTAATTGTACAGGCAAATGGGCCCCAATCAGATTTTCGCTGAGAAAGCTCAAAACGTGTGTAATAAAGATTGTGTCAGCTGAACTCGATTGTCAAAGCACGAGATACCAGCGATGGCCATAGCATCTGAATAGATAATAAATCAAGAAATTCAGATCATTTGTGTGGCTACGACACAGAAATAATGATTTAGTAATAAAGTTTGTGTCAGCCGAACTCAATTGTCAAACCAGAAAGCAGTGATGGCTATATATTCTTAGTAGAGAATAAATTCAGATCATTTGTGTTGGCCACGACACAGAAATTTGTGTGGCGACGAAAAAAGCACATCACCCCCATCTCATCTCATCAGTGTAAACATTTTCTCGCACCGCATTAACAACACACGAGGAGAGTGACAGGCAAACAACTGGGAGACCACGGCCACCACAGAGCGTTGGTAAGGGAGGAAATCAATTATCGATAAAACAAACATGCAGGGGGGGCCTCCCATTGAGTGCTGACAAAACAGAGGAAAAGAAAAGATGCCATCCCCATCGTATGATTGGAAATCTGGCATTGCAATGCTTAAATATCTGTCTCCCTCCCAAGCTGGTCAGCATTGCATTGGCCTGATCCAGGAGCGAAAGCGACGCTCTGATCGTAGCTTCCCGCACGCTTGTTGATCATCATCGACAATCCTCCATCGCAATGCGCAATGGGCAGCCAGACTCGATTGTCAAAACTCAAAACAGAAGACAGCAACGCCGGCTATGTAAGTAAATGTTCTGAATAGGGAAGTATAATTAATTGCAATTAATTCAGACATATTACATCTAAGACAGAAATGTGTGTGTGGCACATCAACCCCCCACCTCATTCATGAGTGTAATGTTTTCGTGCACGTGACGAAAGAGTGAACGGAGCACAGACAGCATTGGCAAGGCAGGCAGGCGATCAATCATGAAGCAAGGGCAGCAGGCAGGGGCCCCTCTGAGAATACCTGGCTGTTAACAAAGATGCCTTTGGGTCTCCTAAGATTCTGAGATCTGGCAACAGTTATTAGGGACGAAAGAGTCTAGTGACAATGCTTAAATATCTGCCTCCTGCTCAGGTCGGCATTGGCCGGATCCGGCCGCGAAAGCGACCCGCCGGGCCGAGCTTCCCGCACACTTGCTCATCATCGATCCTCCATCGCACATGAATGAATGAATGAATGAATGAATATACATGGATAGATAAATGAAGTGGTGTGGGGAAAGGACAAGGCTTGGTGGCGACATTTGTACCAACCGTCCGTGATTATTCAAAGGTTTGCATCGCTGTAATGGAGTGCCACGTCCCCATTGTCAGTGTGGCATCAGCATATAGTATTGTATTTGGTTTGGCCACCCCACCCCAGTCCAGGGTCTGGTCTGTTGTGTGTAGTGTAGTGTGTGCTGGTAACAAACAGGGCAGCTGGGTGTCAATACCCAATAATGTGATGTGAAGAAGAAGAAGAAGAAGAAAATGGAATTGAGAGGTGGGCAGGTGGCGAGCCAAAGCCGACCATCGGAGCAAGAATCTTTTTTCTCGGCCTAAAGCGGAAAGCGACATTGATCTCTTCTCTTTCTCTCTCGTGTAATGCAATCTTCCGGCCACGCAAAATCAATAAATAAGTAAATAAGTATGGGTAGGAGGATCGTTTTTGCACTTGACCCCTCGTCGTCGTCGTGTAGCAGGGGTTGCGAATCCCAATTACTGCCAATCTCATCTATCAGTCAGGAAAACAGTGAGGGGAATTTATTCCTCCCCATTGTGAAGCTAGAAGAACCATGTATGTATGTGCTCCAGTACAGGTGTAAAATCGAACTGAATGCTCGGCAGCAATCGGGCAGAGTCGAATCGAATCACCTTTGCTAGACCAGCAAGCAAGCAAGCAATTGGAAGGAAACCAGGGGGGAAGGAAGGAAGCAGAGGAGAATTGGGTAGGAATTGGGTGGCACCTGTGAGGTCTGCGAGGAAGGCGCGGCATGGCCCCTGGGTGGCGTTGTTGCCGACATCCAGCAGCCAGAAGCCGATGAGGTAGACGATGATGGCGCCGAACCGGGTGGACCCGGGCACGATGTTGTCCCCGAAGAGGCGGCCGAGGTCGGCGGAGAAGCCGACGGTGAGCACGGAGAAGGCGATGGAGGCGGCCCCCGCGGCGATGAAGGGCCGGCGGCGGCCCAGCGGGGAGTTGGCCGGCGCGATGCGGTCCGAGAGGTGGCCCACCAGGGGCTGCACGAGGAGGCCCGACAGCGGGCCGCAGAGCCAGACCAGGCTGGCGAAGGCGTGCGGGATGCCGAGTTCTTGGACGTACGGGGTGAGCAGGGAGAGCTGCAGCGCCCACCCGAATTGGACCCCGCAGGCGACGGACGCCGCCCGGAGCAGCGAGCGGAGCGGGACCTTGCGCGGCGGCGCGGCCGAGGAGGTGCCCCCGCCCCCGGCGCCGGTGTTGGGCCGCCGCGGCGGCATCGCCCTTGATGAGTGGTGTTGGACTTTCTTGGCTGCCCGCTCCCCCCACGCCTCCTGGCTGAATTCTGTGGGAGACCTGGCCTGACCTGGGAGAGAGGGAAGGGAAGGGATGGAGGGAGGGGAAAGCAAAGTATCTATCGCTCTCCCTCGGCTGGGGCTGGGCTCCGCTCCGGTAGGGTGGAGTGGAGGGAGGAGTCCACGGCGGAGAAGGGAGGGAGGGAGGTGGCAGCGAAAGAAAAATCTATACTTTTTTGGGGGACGAAACGGACGGACGTGGCTGCCGTCCACGGTGGGCGAGGAGAGGAGGGGAGGGGAGTGGGGACGACCACGCTTCTTGTTTTCTACCTATCCTATCCTACCCAATGATCGATCTTTTTTTCTTTTTTTAAACGTCGATAACTGCCACACGTGTGGTATATTAGGCATCCGCCCACATATTCCGTGTGGCGTGAGCACGAGACAGCCCACACGGGCTGTGTGTGAGCGTCCATTAGAATTGCCCACACGTGTGGGCGCGGCTGTTTCGTGCCACACGCCCAACAAGTACTACTCATCTCCACCTCGCGCATGTGGCACGAAGCAAGAATGCCCACACGTCCTGGCGCAGCTACGTTAGGTACCCGCGGGATGACGATTTAGTTGCCATCCGGGATGGTAGATGTAGTTATTCGGGATGGCAAGTGTAGTTGTAAAAGCATGGCAACTCTATCTGTTTTGGTTAACTATAGTAGTCGCCGCGTGTGATTAACTACTTGCCACACATGTAATCAAACCGTAGTTGCCGTGTGTGATTAACTACTTGCCACACATGGTCAAACAGTAGTTGCCATGTGTGTTTACCTAGTTGTCACGTGTGGTCCAACCATAGTTGCCATGTATGGTTAAACACAGTTGCCATGTGTGTTTATCTGGTTGCCACGTACGCGCAACTGCACTTGTCGTCTAGCAAAGAATCACAGTTGACATGTGTGTGTACCAAGTTGCCACGTTCGCGTAACTGCAGTTGCCATCCACAACGTAGGAGTCGTCGTGTGGCGAAAAGCAGTTCGCCCACACGCGCATGGACTGGGTGATGGCTGTGTGGGCAGAAACTAGTTCGCCCACACACGCAGCTGGCAAACAGCATGATGCCGGGCGTGTGGGCAAACTCTCCAACGCCACACCAAATCGACCTTTTTGTGTCGAGATTCATGCAAACTGCATTGGACGATGATCCAGGCATGTGGGCGAGTTGAAGAGGTGCAGGTGGGCGTTAGTGTTTTCTTCTTTTAAATCCGCTTCCCAATGATCGATCCGTGGTGTAGAATTTTGGTTGGTTTCGTTTTGTTTTTCACCCACGGCGCAATCGAGAAAAAGATACAGTGGCCTACGCCAGCCAGCCTCTCGTTCCCCTCTCTCTCCTTTTCTTTTTTCCTTTCCTTTCCTTTCCTTATTCAGATCCAATTTTGGGGTTGGCTCACCACGTGTGCCACGCGGCCTTGTCCTCTTCTCTCCTAACGGACTACCACGCCACGTCATATCGTGTGAAACACACACGTTAACAACTTGTGTATTAACAGACCAACTTGTGGTTGGATGGTTAGAGGGACCGTGGTATCTTCAGCCCATCAGAGTTCAAATCCTGGTGCTCGCATTTATTCCTGCATTTATTTTAGGATTTTCGGCGATGCACATTCAGTGAGACGAGACGTTCCCGTTGACGACGAGTAAATCTCAAGATGATATGTTGGCTCAGTCTTTCGGAGCTGCTCATAGGGGTAGATGATATGCCGGCTCAGTCTTTCGGAGCTGCTCATAGGGGTAGGGTGTGCGTGTGTTCGTTTATAGAGGTGAGTGTATGCGCGTGTATATGAGCGCTTGTGTCTGTACTGATGTTCAAAAAAACAACTTGTATATTACTCCATACCAAGGGGGCTTGGACCATTTGCCACACTTTGAGGTTTCATGATTTACCTGCCATTTTATTGTTATAACCACTTGTTTGGTAAAAAATTAGTTGCCACAAAAAAAATGTTTTTTTTTGTTTTTGGTAAGTTAGCAAAACATGAGACAATTGATTCTATTTTAGGGAGAATTGTTGGGAGGAAAATCAAAGAGAAGAAGGAAAGGGCGGGACTAAACTGTATGCATCAATATCAAAGGAATGGGGTATATCTGTGGACTAAACTGCAGGAAATGCCAAAATAAGGGGGAGAAGCTCATCCTATCGAAGACCACCATCATTTGTGGCCATCATCTTGTAGCATTAGAAAAGAGGAGCATATATGGTATCATCGTACACATACGTATAGAAATAACCTGCCCACAGATCCTTTCCTTGTCTCCATGGGGGAAAGCAATCTCCGGGGGTATCTGTCTATTATATTGGTCTGTTTTATCGAGTATCCGGTTTTAGTTGTAAGAGGTCGGAATACAACTCCAAGTTGTCATGTTACCGTGGACACGTCTATTCGAATAGATTACTTTCCTGCAGGGGTGCACCACATTACCCGATACACTCAATGACCTCTGGCCGGACACACTTTTCTAGCTAATGCTCGGCCTCGGGCAACCGACACGTCATAGTCCTACCTAGCTAGGCTCTCCAGAGAGGTCAACACACATGTCTAAATCCTAAGCACGAAAGGGGTCATGGGCCAATCTCCCTAAGTACTCCTGCACGTTGTGTGGACAGCCGGGACCAAGCTCACCTCTGTATATACATCCAAGCATGCCGCTCATCTCAGGCGCGTGCCTCTCAACTGTGACGTCCGAGCTTTCGAAAGAAATAGTACGACACCAAGGGTCCCATATACAATTATCCCGCGCGGCGGTTAGTGCGTATATGCCAATGTCAGTCTCAGATCAAATGCCCAATCTCGTTATGCGTGTTATTAAGAAGTAATCACGGACACCGACCAGGGTCCAAGCCCACCTCTCTCCTAGGTGATCTCTACCTGCCCACCTCGTTCCGCAATAGAGAATCACTCTTGTCGGCTGTTGGGACAGGTCCCGAGCTACCACCGCACCCTGGGTGATACCGCTAACAGCCAGCCGCCACAATGATCTCTCACGGGTACCCTTGGGGCCGACCCGTCTTTATCGTTGTAACATCGGGGTTCAGGTCCATACCATCAAGGTGAAACCCGAGGAATCACCCTCGATAGGTTTACCTTGATATACTGCACGACAGAGTCATCACCTAGAGCGAAATACAAGGAATCACCCTCGGTAGATCACACTAGATGTGCTACACTACAGGGTTGTCATCGAGAGTGAAATACAAGGAATCACCCTCGGTAGATCAAACTTGATACGACTCAGTAGAGTCGTGCAATTGTAAGGGCCTTTAGGAGTGTTCTTGTCTCAGTACAGTGATCCATCATCTCGGATAACCCAGATAGTACAACATGGCAACACACAGACAAGGATGTAGGGCCATTGATGAAATAGTAGCAAACCTATGCTAAGCATATAGGATTGACTGATGGTATCAACATCAGTCAACAAAAATAGGCTATGCATCAGAATAGGAGCTATCGGAACAACAACAGTAGCAAAATCTAATGCAAGAATAAGAGAGAAAGACTGGGCGATATCTGGATGATCAAGGGGGTTCTGCTTGCCTGGAACCTCTGCCAAGAAGGAAGGGCCGTGGTCGACGTAGTCGTACACGGGGGCAGCCGTCGTGGATTCGCTAAGTGAGATACATAATCGCCGCGCCGAGCAGTAGTTGTGGGTACTGTTGTAAGCATGCCCATGCATGCATGCATTGGTTGGTGAAGTCGACCAGCCGGCCTAGTTGAGCGAGCCCAAGTTGCCATGCTGCCCTCGCCCAAGACGCGGTCTGTCCTGTGCCGACCACCGCGTTGGTCTCTTGTTATCTCGTCGGTCGTCTGCTTCTTTCTTACTTTCGTTTCCATTCACTCAAAGTTGTTGTCATCATCAAGAGAAGAGAATGTGGGGAAAATTAAACATGTATAAAAAAGGTTTTGGATGTATAAAAAATTGTACAAAATATATGTTTGGAAAAATGTTAGAATTGTATAATTGTCTTTATATCAGATGTACACCCAAGACGTACAATGTGTATCAAAACAATAGACATCAAAACATACATTTAAAAGATGTTAATCATATGTTTGAACTTGTGTAACTTTTACAAATAAATGGTCTTACATATGCAAAAATGTAGAATGTGTAAGAAAAACGTAGACATGTGTTAAAAAGAAGAGAGAAAAGGGAAAAGACTAAGAAAACCCAAGAGAAAAGGAAAAAGAAAACAAACCAAAAACCAAAGAAAAATGATGCAGAAAAGAAAAGAAACCAAGAAAAAAACCAAAGAAAATGAAAAAAAGATAAAAAAGAAAAGAAAAGAAGAAAACTACTAGTGAAGAAACGAAGAAAAACAGAAAAAAATGATAATAAAAAGAGACCCAGAGAAAACCAAAGGCGAGCGCAGCCATGGAGCAAACGAACAGGTGCCCCTATTTGGCGACCTGGGCGAAAGTCGCGGAAACGCGCACCCCAAGCCCCCCCCCCCCCCCCCCCCCCGCCCCCAGCACGCCCTGTTGGGCCGGCCGATGTGCGTAGCGGGACGCTCCATGTTATTTTTTGTTTTCATTTTTTCCTTTTCCTTTTTCTTTTCTGTTTGTTTTATTCTATTTTAAAAATAATTCGGGAATACAAAATAGTTCTAAATTTCAGAAAACTGTGAATTTTCAAAACCAGTTCTTGAATTAAAAAATGTTCGTGGTTTCAAAAGTATGAATATTTTTTGTAATTTTAGTGAACATTTTTACTTGAACAATTTCTTATGAGTATTTTTCAACAATGCTGAACTAATTTTGAATTCAATGATTTTTTTTGAACTTGATGAACAAAATTTGTGTTCGAGAAATTTTTTTGTTTGAAAATGGATTTTTTTTGAATTTGATGAATTCTGAAAATGATGAACAAAATTCGAATTTCTGAGCATTGTTTTAGTTTGATGAGCAAATTTTGAATATTTATGAACAATTTTTGAATCCGATGAACAAAAAATTGAATCTGATGAATGTTTTTTCAATGGTTGAACATTTTTTTACATTAATGGCCATTTTTGAATTCGATGAACAAAAAAATGTTTGCGAATTGGAAAAGATAATTCGCAAAAGAGGTGAAAAAGTAAAGAGGAAGGAAAACAGAAAATCAAAGAAAAAGAAAAAGGAAAAAGGAAAAAGAAAAAGAAAGAAAGAACGAAAGGAAAAAAATGGGATATGGGCCGGCCCATACGAACACCCAGCGCGCGAGGGGGTGCGCGCCAGGTCGCTCGCGGGCGGCGTGCGCGCTGTATAGGATCCCGCCAACCGAACGAGTGAACGAACGTGTGAAAATTGGCTACCATGCATGCATTGTTTTTTTTTTTGAGAAATATGCATGCATTGGTTGGTGAAGATGACTGGCCGACCTAGTTAAGCGTGTCCAATAGATGGGCCGGCCCAATCGCTCGCTTCGATTGTTTCCTATGTGCGATTGGTCGACAGTTTGACGGAAAGTGCGTCATATAGGAATTCCTGAGGGCGACCTGCACGCCGTATAGGATCCCCCGGTAGTAGGGTACTCTTGTAAGGAGGACCATGCCTGAATTGGTTGGTGAAGCCGACCGGCTGGCCAAAGTTGCCCTACTTCACTTGCCCTGATAGAAGACGCGGTTGTGCTCAACGCAAATGGTCGGCCCCACCGGCCGGTTTGTGCAAAATAAAGGTAGATGGCGCAACATCAAAAGCATCAAGGGAAGAATCATACAGTGCTGTATGCAGAGACCATACCGGCAAGTACTTGGGATCCTGGGCAATTAAGTGCTGAGGAGTTATTGATCCCTCTTCACCCGAAGCTTTGGTGTGCAGGGAAGCTCTCTCCTTAGCTCAAGACTTCTTTTTAACACATGTAACCATGTAGCCTCTTATTGTCAGAGGTCATCATCAATATCAAGAAAGGGGGTGGAAGATCTCTACGCACCAATTATAAAAGGAAATTAAGAAACAGAAAGGTATAATAGCTCCCGGGTGCCTAGCACCCGCTATGAACAGTAAATTCAAAAAAAATAGAAAAAAATTCAAAAAAAATCTGAAACTTTGCAACATCAAAGATGGTCAAATATTGTATTTTTTTGCAAGTTTTCATGTCAAAAAATCATGTAGAAAAAGATGTACAAACGAGTTTTAGATTTGTGTGCTAAAAGTGCTCAAAACTTCAAGCACTGAAATCTTTTTCGTGTGTAGAGCTCCTCGAATGTTTTTTTGCCATAAAAACTTGCAAGCACCTACGAACTTTGATCATCTTTGGTGTTGCAAAGTTTCAGATTTTTTGATTTTTTGAGTTGAAAAACCACTCTCATTTAGAAAAAACACTCTTCACAACTTTGGGTTTGTTCCTTCAGCATCGAAGGCCGCGACACGAATCGTGAGGCTCATAGGCTTGCTAAACATGCTTTAGGTCTACTGTTAGGACTTAGGACGTGATATGTGGCTCTTCAATCCTCTCATAAACTGTATTCCCATGTATTTGGACCATGATTAATAAAGTGAAGTGTTAGACTCAAGAAAAAAAAAGGGTTGTGCTAGAAAAAGGAAGAAGAAGAAGACGCGGTCCGTGCCGACCACCGCCCGCGGGCATGCGTCCATGGATCAGTTGCTTGCCTCTTATCTGAATTCTCAAGGAAGGAATGAATTCCCCTGAATCTCAACTACGAGCGAGTGCTACTTCCGACTGTGCAGATGCAGATTTTGCCATAATAAACCGTCACTAATCTATTGCACTGGTCTTATATTGCCTGTAAAATCCCTGATGAGCCACAAAGAAAGAGTAGAAGAGGAAAGTGCATTCTTGTTTGGTGAGCTGAGCTGAGCTGAGCAAGCTCCTCCACGCACACCTGCACCGCTTACGGCGATGTCTCGTTTTTCAAAGTTAGACAATGTATACGTGTACCTAAGCTACCTATTGGGCTGTCACGCGCCCAAACTAGGTTGGACATCAAAACCAAATCTCAGGCCTAAGAGCATCTACAACTGTACTTTGCAAATCCGGCCCCTCAAATACCCGATCACGTCTTAAATTAGCCACTCTGCATTTAAATATGTTGCTGACTACGATCCCTAGATCCATGTAAAACATGCAAAAAAAATCCTACGTACTACCCTAGTTAATCTTCGGCGTCAGACGTGTCCACGACGACGACGCCGGGCGCCGGCTGGACGGACGGGTAGGAGCGCTCCGACTCATCCTCCTCCTGCTCGACCTCATCCATGTAGGCGAGCATCTCCGCCTCCTCCGAGGCATGTTGCGCCTCCATCTCTTGCCGGTGACGGCGTCTGGCCTCTGTGTAGCCGACTTTGAGCGGAGGGAATCGAGGATGGCCTGCTGCTCCGTCTGCAGATTCGCGTCGCCAGCGTCCCCCACATCCTCCTCCTCCTCCTCCGGTTCATCCTCCTCCTCCTCAACCTCCTCCTCCTCCTTCTCCGGGTCCACTGCATCCGGGAGGTGGCCCTGCGGCGATCGGGCTTCCTTAATTATTGTTATTTATCACTTGCCTAAAACTGCAACTCGGATCAGTCGGTTCTATCATTGATAGGATGGGGATAGTATAAAGAGCAGTAATTGATCTACCTATCTGAAGTCTTTCCCTAATAATAAAGCGAATGGTGCTTGGTCGTCCGTCATCACACGTTTTGCAGTAAACCATCTCCCTTTCCCAGTAATTAACCCGCTGTCCTTTTTAAGGCAGAACGAGTCGTTATTCAGAATTTTACGCAAAACCCCCTGTCTTTTATGCTAATTAACCCGTCGTCCATATTTAAGTGGCAGTGACTCGTTTTTTTTTTCAGTTTTACATAAATCCTCCTGATGCCTACGTTAATTACCCCACAGTTTATTAAGAATAAATATTTTTTCAAATAACCATAACCACCCAACGATGATGATTCGAGCGAGCGAAGCGAGTATACAGAGACATTGTTATGTCGCAGGAAGAAAGGAAGGTTGTACACACATGGTCTCAAGTTGCAACCATTCATTCTTTGCACACTGGTTCCAAGACACTGGGAACGCTGCCTACACTACACTAGGCATGGGGGGGGGGGGGGGGGGGGGTCTGTATATTGTCATCATCAAGTTGGGTTCGGTTCAAATTCAAGGCCAAAAGTACTAGGAGGGCTCTGGATCCTCCATGGGCCCTATCGTCGACTTTTTTTTCGCTTGTCGGTCTGAAACATGGTCAGTCATATGTTATTGTATATCGGATATTTTGTCATTTTGTCGGAGATTATCAATCAATCAATAAAAGTTGCAGGGTTTTGTTTGAGATTATTGTTGGCACTGGAGGTCCTCCTTGTCACTTGTTCATGATTTCCTTTCTTTCTTTCTTTCTTTGGCCTTGTTGACAAGGGATGCCTCAACACCCGCAGGAGCTATGGCACGCCTGTACCGAGACATAATACATCTAGCACTGTAGCTGCATGCAAGTTTTTTTAATATTACTATTGTATTTTTCCTTGTTTTTGTTCAGGTTTTCTATGGTTTTCTCTTCCACTTTTACTTTTTTCTTTGGTTCTCACAGGATTTCTTAGTTTTTTTAAAACACGTCTAATTTTTCATACACGTTGTACATTTTTAGAGTACACAGAATGAACATTTTACATACATGTTTAACACTTTTTCAATACATATGTATCTAACTTTTTTAGATGCATTGTACAATTTTTGTATACATCTACAACGTTTTATTATACATGTTTAATACTAACATTTTTGAAGTACATGATTAACATTTTTTTCAAATACTAGTTTTTGAACATTTTTTTAATACACGTTGTTGAATGATACAAAATAATTTCTTAATTGTGTGAATATTTTTACAAAATTGTACAAACATGTTTTCTAAATGCCACGAATATATTTTTTAAACTCGTGAGTATATTTTTAAATGCAATGCATATTTTTTTGAATGGTATGAAACATTTTATTGAAAACATGAATATATTTTACATTGTATAGAAATTCTTAAAAAAATGCAACGTACATTTTTTAATGCGTGAAATTTTTTAAATGTCACAAACATTTTTTTAATGCCATCAACATTATTATAAAACTTGCACGAATATCTTTTTGATACTACATAAACATTTATTTAAGGCGCGATGAACGTTAAATATAGTATCTTTTATTTTATAAATAAAAGTAATAAACAGAAAAGGAAAAATATTTGAGCAAATCCGAAAAAGCCAGTTCTGACGCTAAACTCTCCCGTTGTGCACTGGGCATGGCCCATCGAATAGGTGGTGTAGGCAAGCTATTCCGTCTCACGTCAGCGGGCGCTCCTCTGTATGGGAGGGAGGTCCTATGTGACGCGTTGTGCATCAAGTTGCTGCGCTTTCGCATAGGGCTCTTCATTGGCGGGCTAAGTGGGCCGCGCCGCGCGCGTTTGCGTTTCTCTGGTTCGAACTGTTTTACTGTTTTCTTTCTGTTTTTGCTGTTGCGGCTGCTTCATGTGTTTCTGGTGTAAACTAAAGCATGTAAAAGCTTAGACAAGCACATGCTCCCTCACTTTTAAAACAGTAAAAAAAATGTTAGAGCTTCTTTAGAAACTTATTCTGCTGTTTGAACCTTCTTTACAACTGCAATTAACCAAGAAAGTATCATTGGGGCAATGTGAAGAAAAAAACATAAAAATGTATCTAAACAGTACATAAAAGCTTAGAGCTTCTTTACAAACTGATTCTGCTGTTTTTTACCTTCTTTACAACAGAAAGTGAGCCAGAAAGTATCACTGGGGCAACATGAAAAAAACATAAAAATGTATTATTAAGGAAACATTTTTCCATGGAAGTATTGCATTCTGTTGAAATGTTTCCTTGCGGTGGAATTTCCCTTGAAGTTAAAAGTAATAATAGCAATGAGACCCTTCCGAATAAAAGGGAAAAAATGTTAGTTCGAAATGGGAAAAAATATATTTGGATAGGTAAAATGTTGAGGAAAAAAGAAAATATGGGATTACATGTTCCTTCCAAGGAAAATATAGGTACAAAAATGTGTGCATTGGTATTCTTTAGGTGAAAACAACTACACTATCTATTATTAGTTAGTAACATAAACTGCAGATCATGAACTTACCTAAGCAACTTAAAAAAAAAAAGAACTTACCTAAGCTGAGTTCATATGTGGAACGAAAATGATTAGCCTTCAAAGCTTCACTTGAATATGCAGAAACCCCATTGAAGAAGAAATTAATTGCACTGTTCAATAGAAAGAACAAGGTCTAAGGAAGTAATATTTCTCTCCTGTACATGCGTGAAAAGAACTAGAGAACTTACATGTCCCTGTAGGGAAGGAGTTACGAATGGCAGCTGAATTTCATTGTCCTTGCAATCGATCAAAAAGGAATTTCTTACGTAGAGCTTGTAGATCGTCCTTCAATTTTCAAAATAAATTGCAGTTTAGTTTTGGTTATGTTCCAAAGATTGACCAAAAAGCAAAAAAACGTGCCTTCATTGAAGAAATTGGTAGGTACTTACATTAGAGAAACCCTCCATTCTGAGACCTTCGTAGTTGCTAACGTACTGAAGAAGGACAATTCTGGAGTCATACCTGAAAAAGGAAGTGACGGAAATTTCAGTGAATTTAAATTAGTTTCTATCTGTTGTCTTAGGATAGAACAAAGAAGTTGCTTATCAGTCATATAAGACAAGGGAGAGTTCCATGGAAAATGCACCTGAAATTGACCTTGGGAGCTGGTACAAATCTTGACTTAACATTTCCTATATTAAAATAACTAGTATTTCCGTATGTAGTAGTGAACAAAGCCTTGAAGTTGTAGATTACCGCACTAATTGTTGGTAAAAATGTATCATCACTGTAGCAAGGGTTCATAATATCAAAAAAATTGGCTCTGAAGTTAGCGACAATTAATATCCATTGTTTTTCCTTGAATACATGCATTTTTACCTACATAATTGTAGAAAGGAACAACTATTAGTCTAACCTCGGTGAAAACTAAATCTATAACAGTACTTTTGATAAATATGTTCTTACCATGGAAGCATTCAATAAACTAAAGCCAACATTAGTTTCCTGTAAGATTAGTTGGTTTGCAGGATCTGAATGATTTAGCATTGGGTTCATTAGTTTCTCCTCCATGGTTGTTTTCCAAAAAATGATTGATCGTTAGAAAAAGGAAAAGATCATTGAAGTGAAAAAGACAATAGATGAAAAGAACACAAAATATATGTTGACCATGTCGTCGATGCTAACTATGTATTCTACTAATTCGCCGTTTAGTAGAAGGCCTCTTCTTCCTCGGCTGAGCTGGTTTTTATTCTTTAGTTTTGCAAAACAGCCAACAACCTGAGGATTTATCCAACCACTAGTCTTGAATGATAGAGTTATAGTTTCTGGTCCACCCAGACTCCTTCAATCTCGAATATCCTTTGGATGTTCATGGCAGAACAACAACATCAAGAAAGTAAACAAAAGCATGACAAAAAGTGAGGATATCATATATTTGTTTATGTTCGAATGATGTAGAACATAGCTGTAAGTTAACTTGGAAAGAAGTCCAACCAAGGATTGGTAGAAATCATTCTCTATTACATTTGAAAAAATGACCTGCTTACTTGCCTTTTTTTATTCTTGAATTACTAGTGTCCCAAATTTGAAAGATGTGTTCACACATTGTTGCCAAGTTGAACCTTCTAGTTTTGAATACTTACTTGAACGCGCTTCATGTTGTTCGAGTGCTTGAACTAGCAAAGGATCTTTGATAGGTGTGCCAATATTGGTTGGGTAGAGTTTCGGTGATAGGAAATCCATTTTCCTTATTGGGCACTCATTTGGAGGAACATTGGGGTTAACATGACTATTATATTTCCTGCTATATCGATATGCTGGGAGGCTAAACTGAGTAGACGAAGCAGATGCAAAGGGTCTAGGTGGTTCTGATTCAGTTCTATCAGAAATGAGAGGCACAGTCCCTACTATGTCAATTGAATGGTAATTGCATCAAAAGAAGGACAACATGTGCCTGCATATTGAGTGCTTGTACCAGGCTCTCCATTTGAATTGCCATGCATTGTATTGATGAGACTATTGTCAACTGATAATTTCTGTTCAGCAAGCAACCAACCTTTATCCAGTTCAACATCAACATAATCTGGTTGCAAAAAAAAGCAGAGAGGGAACATTAAAAATGATAATCTTAACACCTCAGTTCATCTGTATGCCATGTAAATTCTTTGGACAAAAGGAAATTGGTAATAAAAATGACCTTGCAAGCGCCCTTCTAGTAATAAGAATCTGAACAGTGGTAAGCTGAATTTTGTTTCTTCTACTTTTCTCTTTCGGGATCCTGGTTTAGACAAGTATCTTGTAGAAACAAAAGAAGATTTGTTATGATTTATTTCATGATCTATTTTTTGATAGAAAACATGATGAGATGCAGAGATAGAAAGGAACAACTTACGATGTAACAATGTTGAAACATCAGTGCTAGGTGTTTCTTTTGGACTAGCTCCAGGAAAGCAAGTTTTCGAAAGATGGTAGATTACCATAAAAGAGAGAGAGAAATTGGGACATGTTATGTTGACAGACCGAGGAAAAGCATTGACCAATTCCTGAAGAATTTCATCTATCTAGACTGGTTTATGTTCATCAATGATTATTGGAACGTCTAGCACTGGAAAATTTGGAGGTGACCGTGTAGCCAATAATTGTTAGGTGCGGGACTTTGAATGTGTTTTTCATAAGAGCTGATTTGAATTGGAGATTTGGACCGCTGGAAGATGTCCCGACCTTCAGAAATGAAGAATGCATATCACCGACATAGCTCTTCAGGGTAGGTGTTGAGTTCTGAATGATATTTCTGTAGAATTCTTCAGCCTTCATTTGAAGAATGATCTTGTCTTGTAAATGATAGAGTATATGATGTTAAAAAGACTCAAAATGACAATGACAGTGAGAGAATAGTTTTCATTATTTCGAAAGACCAAAAGAAGTAAGAGAACTTACTTTTGTGAGACTGATTTATGTGAATTTGGAATCAATATATTCTGATATTTCTTCAGGTAGTTTGGCGAAAGATGAATCATTGAATGGAGTGGAGAAGATGTGCTTTATCTGTTTGATAAGAAGAGGATGTTAAATATTAATAAAATGTTTCACTGTAAACTAGTAAAGAAAACTTTAAACTGAAAATTAAAGACAGGAAGTAGAACTATCTTATGTGGAAGTGATATCTATGTAGAACAAGGCATACCAGTAGTCTTCCATATTCATTGCTTTTGCCATGGAGTGCATCGAGTGCCCTCTAATAATTTAGCATGTTTGCTGACCATAGTGGGAGTCTTGGTTCAATAATTGACAACTTGAATTCGGTTATTATGAGGAACTCAAAGTAAGATATCTGGCAATGAAAAGAAAAATAGAGACATAATGAAAATCAGAAATGTCAATTTGAGGGAATAACTTTTTTAGTATGGTAGATAGAAAAAGAAATATTACCGAAATTTGGACGTGGGAAATATTCTTACCACCATAAGTAACTTGCTTCCTCCAGGAATGAACTCTTTGTTGCTTGTGATGTTCAGTCTTGCTTTCTTTATTGAATAAACCATGTAGCTTAGGCATAGCAAACACCAATCATATTGTGAAATTCTGTCAATGTCAAATAATGCACAATACACAAACTTGCTAGCAACTCCACTTGAATTATTTCTTCAAACTTACCAGGAGACTGAAGACTGTGCACACACACCCAACTTCAGCAAGATCTCATTGAGCACCACTGGCAGTTGCATGGGCAGTAGGCTGCCACTTCTATTCATTAGATTTCATATCCATTCATGTGTGATTTGAACCATTATTTGCATTCCGAACCATTCTTGTATTGTATTATTGTTTAATTATTTGATTGGAACTATTGTTGTAATTTGGATTATTGTTGTATTGTACAATTAAAGATATTCATATTTTACTTTATATTGGATTCATATTTGTATGTCACATGACACATATGTGCTGAAATGGTGAAAAAATCAACCGTTTTAAAGGCTGGCGCGGGTTGCGGCCAAACAGATCCCGCAAATAGGATCGGTAAAACATAATATTCTTAGTTCGTTTTCTTGCAATTCATTAACTGCTGATTAGCATCAGCAACTTTTATTTGTCTTTGTGGAGCGAGACAGCGAGGAGGTTGATGAACCAATTGCCAAGTACTTTGGTATTTCTGGGCAACAGACCACAGTAATGCACTGCCGTGTTTCATTTGCACATTTGTGTATTGCACAGAAACATAATGCAACAAATGTGTATTTATTCATGTTTTTCCACTCTGGAGGCTCTTGCTTACACTGGGAATGAAGATGCTAAGAAATTATTCCTTGGTGGCGAAATGTCAATGGACAACATCAAGGTAATTTTTGAAATATGCCCACACATGCCAGGTTACAAGTGAAGGTAGCAACTTGTGGCAGAACAAAGCTATTTCTTGAAAAACAACTGCACGGATTGCCTTGTTGTCATTTTCCATTCGGGGTTCGGCTAAGAGACGAGAGTCTGAACAACCATTGTTCTAGAAAAATTAATGTTGTTGGTCCTTTGTTTAATACCCAGAGATTTGCTCAAGATTTCCTGGAAGACAAGCTCATGCTATACCTGAATCTATGAGCAAAATTATCTGCTCTCTCCCTTTTTGTGCTCGTTACTTTTTTTTTGAAAAGGAGGTTAAAACCCCTGGCCTCTGCATCAATCGATGTATACAACCATCTTTATTAATTATTCAACTAAGATCTGACAAGAACATACATCAAATTACCCGAAGCCACTACTCACACATACAAACTCGATAATGTGCAGTGCTCTCACTCCCCATATCTAAAACCGGTGCCATCGTCGATCCATCCACATAACATATTGGAACCTACAACCGGTGTAGCTAACCTAAAGCGTACACCAGATGCACACGTTTTAGAAGCCGCCATCATCATCGAACCGCTAACCCATCTTCAGAACAGAGATCTGCATCATCCTTGCCAGTCCGGCCATCCATCGATGCCACCACGGTGCCCAACAACACCACCTCCCTACATGCAAACTGTTGAGCACGTTGCGGTCGCCGCCGGTACACCGCAGCACCATGCCACCAAAGACGACCAACCGACGCAACTTGAAGTCTCTGAAAGATCTATAGTGCGTAGCACCTGCTGAATAGGCATGACACTACGTAGCACCTGTCCTACAGGCATGAATTGACATCACTACCGAAGCTCCGTGCAAGGCAAAGCCGCTCCACCTCCTGCCTCTGTCGTCCAGCGCTACTCCACAAACAATGTTCCCAAGAGAGAAACGACACCGCAGTACCGCCATCGTTCGATCTGGAAGACTAGATCTCGGGGTTTCCCCCGGAGCAACACGAGTGGGTCAACACTAGTTACACAACGATGCATTCATCAAGGTAACAACGCAGAACACCGCCATCGCCCGCCGTCGGCTCGGTTTTGAACAGCAACTACGTCTCCCTGACTCGCAGCCGGGCCTAGATGTAGATCCGACCACCCAGCCTTCAGGCCGACCACCCTCGATGAAGGAGATGACCACCAAGGTTAGGGTCGCCTCCCCAGGCGTCCGCGTGATGACGGAGGAGAACCGATCTGTGGTGGGAAATTCCAGATCCGCTGCCGCCAGCCGCCATGGCCGGCCCCATGCTGCCCCCACAGCCATGGTGGCCTGGCCCCGCCGGAATCCTATCGGGCCGCCGCCCAAACGTGCAAACTCCGCCTCCACGCCGGGCGCCTAGGGTCGCCATCGCATCTCGGCCAGAGATCCCCTCGCGGAGAGAGGAGGAGGGCCCGCCGTCTGCCGTCCGCCGGGTGAGCTTTGCTTGTTGGCCTCCTCCGACGGGGGCGGGGAAGTAGGGAGGGAGGGAGGGTCGGGGGCGGCGGTGGCTAGGGTTCGCCCGAGCCGCCCCCTGGAGTCGAAGCGAGCTCTTTGTGTTCCCGTGCAGAACGACGAGGATGTAAACATTATTGTTGGTAAGAATCTGGACTAAATAGTTCCGGATGAATCTGGACCAAGTAGTTCCTTCTGGGTTTATGTTATTGCCAAGGTCCGTGTTTCTCCCTCTTAGTTTCCACAGTTGCCTTACTCATGTTTTTCATTAAACTAGAACGTACAACTTAACTTGATAGGTGCTGCAGCATCTGTGTTTTACTGTGTTGTGCCAGTAGAGTCATGGAACCCGTGCAAACATTGCAAGTTGCTAAACATGCTGGAGTACATGTCAAAGTACATGTACTACCCAGCTAAAGTGTGTATATATATAGAATACTTGAAGTTGACAATCTACAATACTTGAAGTTGACAAATAGTTGCACACAAGGTTCAGGAACACGCTTGCGGCGTTTTTAAACACCGCTTAAGTGGTATTGACAAAGTCAACGGTGAGAGCAAAACAGAGGAATCAATATACATTTGAGACTGCCGAAGGCAAAAAAAACTACTCAGTAGGTGTTAACAAAACGATCATAAAAGGCATCCGTTGTCTCATGTAGCATAACTAGCCATGTTTTCCTTTTCAATACCTTTGTTTAAATTTAAGACCATGGGAAATATATAAATATAAATATATATATATATATATATATATATATATATATATATATTTATATATAAACGCTCAATTTTTGTTGTTTGGTAGTGATGTAAACGCTCTTATATTTCTTTACGGAGGGAGTCCTTATTTTATCCTGCAGGGAAGAAAAGCTTTGAGCCTGTTAAATCTGCTGTCCTTGAGTTGGCAGTAATCGATCACGTTATCCTTATTTTCTAATTCTGTTTGTTCGAACTTAATTTGCAGATCAAAAAGCATGCTAGCTATCTAGCACCCCTTTGATCAAAAAGTTGAGCCCGGACGGCCGGGTTCAAGGGAGCCTGAGAAGAGAGATGCGATGCAAATTAAAGCTCAAGGACAGACGGATCGAATTGTAGGGTATTACATATATACAGAGACCATAATAGAATATAATGTATGTTGAGAATGGAAAGATCGATCATATAATAGAATAAAAGCAGCAACCCTCATGTGCTTATGCAAGCATCCTTTTGATCAGTACAAGCTTCTCACTCACTCTATTTTTTTTCCTTTTTTCGTTTCCTTTTCCAACGAAATCATCATCAGAACCAAAACCTGAGAAATTAAGCACAACCATACCATATAAGAGTATCACACACATTTGATCATGCATGACGAGGATGATCAGGGGAGGATGCAGTTGGCGGTGATGGCGGGATAGAAGCACATGCCGAACGCAGGAGCGTACACCAAGATGCTGGCGTGGCACTTCCAGGAGAAATGCCCAACGCATGGCAGCAGCTTGTCGCTGATCTCGACGCCGATGCAGTGGTCCTCCTTCTTGGCCTCCTTGCCCTTGTCCAAGCACTTGTCCTGCAGGACGGCACCGAGGAAGCATGCGTGGAAGGTGGACTCTGTTAGCCCACACCCGACGCCGTGTACTTTCCGGCGACGGTGACGACCGACGACGAACGACGACGAAGCAAAGCGACACTGACTGTTTTGGTTCCTGCCCCAAGCTGGCTCAGCCCGACGAAATACTTTACGCCGAGATGCACGATGTACCAAAGTGCAAAGATAGCCTTCTGCTAGTCGATGAACTCCTGATCGATAGCTACGGCAAGCAACATCAGAAATACGTGAGCGTACACTACGGCCAGCCGGCCGGAAGCCAAACGCCACCACGCACACAAAGCCAAGGTATTGCCATCACGTTCCTGATTCTTTATTGCTTCTGATCGGTACAAGTTTACAAGGCTGGTTGCACGTATATAAATAGCACTAGCAGCTAACAAGACCAATCCTACTCGGAGGCTAACTCCAGCACTACTCGGATACGTGCATACATTATCAACTTGGACACGTATCAATATTGGGAGGTTGTGTTCGTGTTTAATTCCAACAGACTCCCCGGTGACGGTGTTCACGGCGAATCACGTCAGTGCGGCGTTGGCGACGCAGGCCGACTCTGCGCTCTTGGTGCTTACGCCGACACATAGCTTATCCTCTGCCAGCGCCGGAGCCGGCGCCGGTGTGGCGGAGACGCCGGCGCTGCCGCATATGAGTGCTAGGACAAGGAGGGACTGGATGGTGGTGGCCATCGAGCTTAAGCTTGGTTGGTTTCTTCTTCTTCTTCTTTTTTCTTTAGGGGAGGGAGGATCGGAGGGATCGTGCCTGGCTTCTTTCTTGGGTTGATGAAGAGACTTGAGCTTCAGATCCATGAATTTATAGTTGCACTAGTAGAAAACTGGGCTTTGGTCACAGGGCAATATTCACAGTAGTCCCGGTTCAGTCACGAACCGGGACTAATGTGAGCATTGGTCCCGGTTCGTGCGGCCAGGGGCCTGCCGGGCCTCGTGGGGGCATTGGTCCCGGTTCGTTCGGACCCTTTGGTCCCGGTTGGTGGGACAAACCGGGACCAATGGGCCACGCTCCTGGCCCACCACCCTTTAGTCCCGGTTCATACCACAAACCGGGACTAAAGGGCTGGTCCTAGTTGCGGCCAGTGTTTAGTCCCACCTCACCAACCGAAGGGCGCTCACACCAGTTTATAAGCCCGTCCCTCTCTGCCTTGTTGAGCTCCTCTTAAAGTGAAAATAGATGCCCTTATACAGGGAATTTGACCTAAATTCACAGTAAATTTCATAGAAATTTATTATGAATTTAGGTTGAATTTCCTCTATAAGCGCATCTATGTTCATTTTTTTATAGTAAATAAAATAAATAAAAATAAATAAAGCTTAATAAAATAAAATAAAATAAAATAAACTATAGTAACTAAAATAAATAAACCTTAATAAATTAAATAAAAATAGCAGCAGTAAAATAAATAAAAATAAAATAATTAAAGTAAAATACATAAGTAATTAGAAATAAAATAAATAAGTTTTTTGTTGTAAGTAGAAACAAAACAAAACAAATAAAGCAAAAGAGAAAACAAAAAACAGAGAAAAAAATTATGCCACCTACTGGGCCACCACGGCCTGAATACGACTTGAAACCCATCCGTAGGCCAGGATTCAGGCCCGTAGAAGGCCCAGTAGGCCCCATAAGCAAAGAGAACGGTTAGGCCCGAAAGCCTGCAGTTGAGGGGAGCTCGAGAGGGTGGGCGCAGCAGCGCTTATAAACCACTCTCGAGCCCTCTCAACTAGCGAGGTGGGACTAAACTTTTGACGCGGGGCAGCACAAGGCCTTTGGTCCCGGTTGGTGCCACCAACCGGGACGGAAGGGGGCATTGGTCCCGGTTCGTGGCACCAACCGGGACCAAAGACCAAAGAGTTCCCTATATATACCCCATCGCCACAGTAGAGCACTCCACAGTGCTCTGTTTTTTCTGGCCGGCGAGGGGAGGGCATTTGGGTGCTCTAGCTCACCTCCTATGCACATGAGGTGTTCGATGAAATGTCTGAGCCACACTAGTTAATCTTTCTCCTCTCGAAACTCGACCTCCGAGCTTCATTTTCCCCGAGATTTGTCTAGGTTTAGCGGTCCGTCACGTCCCGTCCCCGTCTTCACCGCCGTCGATCGCCCGCGCCGATCTCGTCGCCAGCACCACCGTGGTGAGCCTCTTGTTCTTATCTTCTTTCTGAAAGGAAAAAATTCTTACTTTAGATAGTTACTTGTCTAATTTTGTTACTTTTATTATTCCTTCTTATTACATAGTGCGATGGTTTTGGTATCCGCCCCCGTCGGCCCTCGTCCTGTCTATGATTCGGATGTGGTATATATATTATCTTTTTATAACTATTTGGTTCATTTATTGTTTATGACAAATATACCGACCAACGTGACATAGATTTTATTTATCTAGGAGGTGGTTGAACCGGAAATTCTAACCGACCCTATTGTCGAGAGGTTAAATTTAGTTGAAGAAGAAAACAATTACTTGAAGGAAAAAATAAAAAAAATTGAGGAGGAGAAGATGATATTGGAGTTGCATGTTGCGGATGTCGTCGATGATCACAAGATCAAGATGGATGCAATGCGCTTGAAGATTAGAAAGATTAGAAAATATACCATTCATACTGAGGCTTGGTATCATTATGCCGTTGGATCAATTGTTACCTTGGTTGCGATTATGATCGCATTTGTTTTCGCATTGAAATGTTTTACATAGTTTCAATGTATGGTTTAATTAATTAGATGCTCTGGAGAGCTATATATATGTTGTTAGATGAGAACTATGTATGTACTTTGGTTTTAATGTGATGATGAATTTCTATTAATTTGGTCACTTAATTATCTATTCATGATGTTCTGTAATGGTTTTTGACACACTTAATTATATATAATGCACGCAGATGAACCGGCAATGGATGTACGGTGACAGACACACCTCCGAGTACATTAAGGGCGTGCATGATTTTCTCGAAGTGGCTGAGGCAAACAAGCAGAATGGTTTTCTGTGTTGTCCATGCCCTATATGTGGGAATACGAAGTCTTACTCTGACCGGAAAATCCTTCACACCCACCTGCTTTACAAGGGTTTCATGCCACACTATAATGTTTGGACGAGGCACGGAGAAATAGGGGTTATGATGGAAGACGGCGAAGAAGAAGAGGACGATGACAACTATGTGCCCCCTGAATACGGTGATGCTGCAACGGGGGAAGCTGCTGAAGATCAAGAGGAACCAGACGATGTGCCCAATGATGCTGCAAGGGGGAAGCTGCTGAAGATCAAGAGGAACCAGTGCCCGATGATGATGATCTCCGCCGGGTCATTGTCGATGCAAGGACGCAATGCGAAAGTCAAAAGGAGAAGCTGAAGTTCGATCACATGTTAGGGGATCACAAAAAAGGATGGCACCAACCGGGACCAAAGGCCCCCTGCCTGGGCTGGCAGCCGCGGCCACGTGGAGGACCTTCTGTCCCGGTTCGTGTAAGAACCGGGACTAAAGGGTTAGGGCTTTAGTAACGACTTTTTAGTCCCGATTCGAAAATGGGGACAAAAGGCCCTTACAAACCGGGGTAAAAGCCCCTTTTCCTGCTAGTGTTGGGCTAAGCATCCATCCATGGAAGTTCAGTTTAGTTTTTTGTTTTTTGCCGTCAGCACACAATGCACGCCCAACCTAGTAGTAAACAGAATCTCATAGCTTAGATTTTAGCGAAAGCGACACAATATGCACAAGGCCATAGCTTAGATTTTGGTGAGAGCGACTTTAGGTACTCAATGGGCACAGGATCCAAAGTGGTGAATTGAATTGAATGAAGAAAAAGAAAACATCATAATCCATCTGAACCGTGCAAGTAGAACCTACCTGTCCTAGAAACAAAGTACATATAGTACTGAAATAAAAGCATGTTGGCCTCCTTATATTTCATGGCAAAAATACTCGGCCAACTTGAAAAACACTCTGCAAAGACCAGAAACTCATGTGGCTCTTCAAAACCTTCTACATTAGTTCGACTTGTCTGGGCTTGGTATGTTGGTGTTCATTCACCCAAATATTCCTACAAAAATCATCAGGGAATCGGCGACCAATAGCAATGGATTCTCAAAAGAGAAACATGCACCCAAACTCAATGCGGTGTTTTTTGACTCAAAAACAAAAATGATTATGTGATCAACAACTCCTTAGATGAAGTAGAAGCATTTACGGTCTACAACGCGAAAGATATCTCCCAGCAAGCACTTTGACTTTGACTGCACCTCTCACAGACACAACAACATGCAGGCAATTTCATCATCATGAGCCAAACCACAAGTACAGATATGAAAAGAGACCCCAGGAATGAAGCATTTCATCGCCATGCACTGAATGAATGTCACATGTTAACCTATACTATGGCTGAGGACCACCCTACCTTGCCCCCACAAACAGACCACCATACCAGATTTATCCACATGCCAGTGACGAGCTAAAAATGAAGAGAAAAACCATACCGGATTTATCGACATGCCGGTAACGAGCTAAAAATGAAGAGACAAAAAACATAATATACATACTATACGAAAACATAAAAAAAAAATAGCGACGTGATTACTTAGGTGGTGTGAAACTATATCATCAACGGGCAACATTTAACTACACTAGTTATGTCTGGAGTACTATTACAGTAGTAAAGTTCACAACAAAGAAGAGGATCCACTCTTCAGTCATGTCGGTAACCAATAAATTAGGAATTTCCCCTCTTTTTCCTGGACAACTCAAATCATCAGACAATGTAGCACTGTTGGATGGCCTCTCTGTCGAGACCCTTGAGTTTGATGACGGACTCCACATGCCCTTAAAGCGTATGAAGCTCCCTCAACCTGTAGCAACCATGACAGCGTAGTTAGTTTCACAATATTTGTCGACAAAGACAACTGTTTATGTCACTATTGCATTCATGCACGCCTACTGATATCACAGAAGATACATGGATGTCTAGAGATGAATTCATGGGTAATAATGAGCCAATGAGGGGAGAAAAAGGAGGGACACGACATTTACGGAGAAAAAAGAACAAGAAAGGCTTCTAGCGATAATTGATGAGTTTGATTTGAAGGCTGAAACTATTTCTCTATGTACGTCCGAGCAGGATGCATTAAGGGATGAAAATGTATCTGGTTAAGCTTTCAATCTAATAATAGCCAGTTGACCCCTCTTATTCGTACAGCAAAACTAAAAACTACTGCTAATTCTAGCAGCGCGATCTATTAAGTAACCGATAGAGACCAACATGATAAGGAGACTTCCTTAGCCTCCACTATACCTTTGCCTTTGAATTTATCCAACTTGTGGCCGTGACGTTGGTCTGCATAGTCACTTGTGGCCGTGAATTTGGCGTACAAAGGCTGAACCGAGGGTAAAATTTTATATATGGCTATTGCTTCAAAATCACAATTGGACCTCAGACAGGCTCCAGCACAGGGGCTGGCCACATTCCGACAAATGTGTCCTTTGCGATCAGATCATCGAGACGGCCGTCCACATCACCCTCACGTGCCCCTTCGCAAGAGAGGTTTGGCATTGTTTTACTATCACACATGCATCCATGGCAACAATTGCGATGGCTGCATCAATGATTTATGGGTGGTGGAATAGATTGCAAAGAGGCGCAACCGCGCAGGCTACCAGCACACAGCTGACAACTGCGATGTACATTGCAAGGGACATCTGGAAGGAAAGAAACCCTCGAACTTCCGAGAACCGGAGCACTACGGCGAGCATAGTGGCAGACAAGGCAAGAGCTGACATTGGGTTATTTCTTCAGGCCAAGAGGATGTAATCTAAGATCTGCACATTTGAGTAGGGGGAGGTCTAACAGTTAATGTCTTTCACACTGCTGTAACTGACTGTGTAATACTCTTTTTCTCCTTAATGCAAAGCAGGGCTACTACTAGTTCGTAAAAAAAAGATTACCGTGATTATATTGCCCTCCCAAATATTGATTGTCGACAAGGAATTCTTTAGGTTACCAAATATTAGTCCAGTCAGATGGAAATGTTGTTAAATAAAAAAGTGAGAGAATGGAAAATCAGTGGAGGGGGTGGGGTGGGATGGACGAACGAAAGGGTGAAAGAACATAAGAGGGGAGACGGAACCTTACATTTCTTTTAGGTAGTAGAGAAACCAACCAAGCAAACATTGTATATACAAAAAATGTCCAGGTTCAGACAATGATAAGCAAGCAGAAACTTGTTAGCTCATAAAACCAAACCCTTGAGCTTTTTTGCACTGGAGATCGACTGAAAGACATGAAAAAACACGCCAAATGATCAATGCATGATCACCGAAATCCTCGGACATAACCCTGAGAAGTCCTAACAAGAATCATGATTTCTTTCCTTATTGTTCTGAAATTCATGACCTGCAGATCATCGTGTCGCTGGGCAGCGGGCCATGGGACCAGCTCTTCGGTGGAGGGAACGCACCGTCCTGCGGGCTGGTAGCCATCCTGGGGCTCCCGCGGGCTCGGCTTGGGCCGAAGAAGAAAATCACCCAACGATGATGATTCGAGCGAGTATACAGAGACATTGTTGTGTTGCAGACAAGGAAGGAAGGCAGGTTGTACACACATGGTCTCAAGTTGCAACCATTCATTCTTTACACACTGGTTCCAAGACGTTGGGAACGCTGCGTACACTACACTAGGCGTGGGGGGTCTGTATATTATCATCATCAAGTTGGACTCGGTTCAAATTCAAGGCCAAAAGTAGGAGGGCTCTCGAATTTTTCTTACTCTTGTTACCTTCCTCCATGGGCCCTATCATCGCCTTTTTTTCGCTTGTCGGTGTGAAACATGGTCAGTCATATGTTGTTGTATATTGGATATTTTGTCATTTTATCGGAGATTATCAATCGATCAATAAAATTTGCAGGGTTTTGTTTGAGATTATTGTTGGCACTGGGGGGGTCCTCCTTGTCACTTGTTCATGATTTCCTTTCTTTCTTTGTTTCTTTGGCCTTGTTAACAAGGGAGGCCTCAGCACTGGCAGGACGTATGGCTCCTGTACCGAGACATAATACATCTCGCCAAGTTTTTTTAATTGTATTTTCACTGTTTTTCTTCAGGTTTTCTATGGTTTTCATTAGTTTTTTGTTTTTGTTTTACTTTTTTCTTCCGTTTTCAGAGGTCTTCTTAGTTTTTTCTAGAACATGTCTAATTTTTCATACACGTTGTACATTTTTTGTACACATCATGAATATTTTATATACATGTTTAACACTTTTTTAAATACATGTTTAACACTTTTTAAACGCGTGATTAAATTTTTTTTCAAACATATGTCTTGATATCTATTTTTTTTGTATGCAGTATACATTTTTTGTATACGGCTAAACCATTTTATTACACACGTTTATCACTAGTAAAGTATGAGATTAACATTTCTTTTTCAAATACTTGTTTTCAACATTTTTCGAATATGTGCTATACAATTTTTAAAATTTTAAATACACATTGTTGAGTGATACAAAACATTTTTAAATTGTGTGAATATTTTTTTAGAAATGTATAAATATTTTTCAAAATGTCATGAATATTTTTGAAACTCATGAATATATAGTGCAATGACCTTTTTTAAATACGTGATTAACATTTTTAAAACATATGTATTGATATGTAATTTCTTTCATATGCATTGTACATATTTGGTATACATCTAAAACGTTTTATTATACATGTTTAACACTATTAAAGTACATGATTAACATTTTTTCAAACACTTGTATTTAAACATTTTTCAAAAATATGTGTTAACTTTTTAAAATATAAGTTGTTGAAAATGACATGAATTTTTCAAACTCGTGAATATATTTTTAAATGTAATGTACATTTTTAATGGTACAGATTTATTTTGTTGAATTCTGTCTCGCTGTCTAATAGGTGATGTAGGCAAGCTCCATTCTGTCTTGCCTCAGCATCGTCCGGTCATAGCACCTCAACACACTTTTTGGCCGGTAATCTATGTTGGTCGACCAATCTAATGCATTGGTTGGCCGCTACGCTGACTGCACGATCCTCCCGCAAAGAGCCGTTCGATTGGGCTTGGTCATCAATGTCATTATTGTTGTATATTGGATGGTTTATCATTTTGTCAGATATTACCAATCAATCAATAAATAAAAGGTGCATGGTTTTGCTTCGGATTATTGTTGGCACCGGGGTCCGTCCTTGTCAGTTGTTCATGATTTTCTTCTTTCTTTCTTTCTTTCTTTCTTTCTTTCATGGCCTTGTTGAGAAGGGAGGGCTCATCACCCCTGGCAGCTATGTCTCGCAAGTACTGAGACATAATATGTTTCGCCTACAGCGGTAACGCTATTGGGCTGGTCTGATACTATACCTGCAGATAAGTTTTTGTACTGTGTTTTTTCATGATTCTGCCTCGTTTTCTTCTTTTTTTATTTCGTTTTTAGTTTTTTCTTTGGTTTTTGTTGTTTATTTAATTGGTTTTCACTGGTTTACCCTTTCCTTTTGTTCTTTTTTATTTTTAACATTTTTTAAGCTTTCATACAAGTTGTACGTATTTTGCATACATAAACATTTTTATACACATTTAACATTTTTCCAAACATATTTTTTGATGTCTATTTTTCATACACATTTAACATTTTTGGTATACATCAAAAATATTTATTATACACGTTCAACATTTCATAATTATATTATTGTTAAAAAATAGTATTTCTAAACATTTTTATGTATATTTTTTAAATATTTATAAATTTGAAACATTTTTATGAAACATAAAATATTTTTTTAAAGTATGTGAATATTTTCTAAAGTTGTATAAACAATTTAAGTGCATTGTACATTTTGTTGAGATGTACTTAATATTTTTTGAATTACATTAATCAATTTTTTACATTGTATGGACATTCTTAAAAAATGTCACATATTTTTAAAATGCGAATATTTTAAAATGCCACAATATTTTTAGTGCTATCAACATTTTTATTAAAGTCGAGCTAAAGGCGAGACATAAGAGCATCCCTCGGCACTGCCCTGTCATAGAGCCTCAACACATGTTTGGGCCGGTAATCTATGTCGGCCAACTTGTCCCGCATCTTTAAGATTGTTATGTTCTTCGTCAACGTCTAGTGATATTCATGGTTTGTGAGAATAAAAGTATTATCATTCTTTCGATGCTGCCATAGGGTTAGAGAGTTTTCTGTCCTCGCAGACCTGATTATTCGGATCTGATGAGGTTATGTTGGTGTGTCAAGTTTTTTTTGTTCATTTGATTCTTTGTGGAAGTGAAATCTTTCATCGACGCTATGGTAAAGATATCGTGATTCGTCGGCCCACACTTCTAGGGGGTCAACCCGGCCCAAGTACGTACATCGATCAAGGTTTCTCATATTTTTGGATGGCCGACTCAAGGCGCTTCCAAAAAATATTATTGGTAATGTTCGTGCGAGTGAAAGAGGGACAACATTGTTGCTCTAGTCCGATTGCAGCCTCTTTATCAAGGTCTTTGGAGACAAAGAATGATACCGCGAAGAATTTGTTTCCAAGAGATTTCATTGTAATTCTTAGTTTTAGGAGTTACTTAGGTCCAAATTAGTGTACCTGTAGTTATTATGACTATGAACAAAATTACAGGCGTTTCTAAAAAACCATGTCTAGTGCATTGATTGGTCGCCACGTCGGCCTTATTATCCTACACCAAAGAGTCGTTTGATTGGGTCATTCCTCTTCATTATCATGTTACACGCCTATGGAAAAAAGACAAAAGGTAACCTTTCTCCCTGCGTTTCTCGCTTACTCTGTGTGTAATTGAGATTCATCGCCACTCCATGGCGCGACGTTGCCACGCTCCGATCCCGTCGCAACTTCCGGCGTTGCCTGTCGCAGTAGCCACCGCTCCATGTTGTAGCATCATTGGCGGCATCACATCCACGAACTCGCAGCACTGTCGACCTATTGCACCACCGCGATGGCGGCGTCACGCACAACCGCCCTAGGGTTACAGCTTCTACGCTAATGGTTGCAGCTTCCGCACAAATGGTTGTAGCTCTCCCGCCAGGGTTTGAAGCTCTACCGCCGGTCAGAATTGTTCACCGCGGTTGCAGCGACGACATCAGCTGGTTCTAGCTCACAGTCACTGAGTCTCCAGCGTCGACTATGATCGTATCCAACCCCGCGGTTATTAGTTGCAGCTCGGGCGTGTGGATGGAAAGCCAGTAGTCTGTAGGGTTTAGGGTCTCAACGTGTTCCCCTTATAAAAAGTAAAAACATTTTGATTTCTCTTATCTTTTAATGAAAATGTAGTGCTTCTACCGGTTGCTCGAAAGAAGAAAATAGAGCCTCGGCACATTGTAAAACAAAAAAAATCCTCGATATAGCTCGGTCATCGGATGACAGGGTTAGCAAGCCTCGATACAGCTCTTGTGGGAGGTTGATTGTTGGTAGTACTCTCTTTGTACACTAATGCAAGACATTTTGAACTGCAAAAAGGTCTTATATTAGTGTAGAGAGGTAGTACTACTTACTATAGACTGAAAACTCAGGTATATATATAGCGAATAATATGTGAGCCTTAGAGTAGGGTAGGGATGATGGATCGACAAAACAAAAACCAAAACAGAGCGTACGTGTCTGAGGCCGACATAACGTCACAATCCTACAAGTATATTATCAAACAGAGGAGAGAACGCTTTCCCTTTTCCTCCTGGCTAGATTCCAAGCCCAACCCTGCCCCAACGAATGAATACATTCAGATATATATCCACGCACACATACAATTGTCCATCCATCCATCGTCTTTCTTTCTAAACTTTCTGGCATCTTCCCTCCCAACAACCAACCTCTTTGCTTTGGTATATGAATATCGGAAATCCGTTGGTGACTTTCGTTTCTTCATTCTACAAATCCAGTAAAAGTTGAACTTTTTCAATAAAGGAGGCCTTTTATTAAATCATAAAGTCGTAATGTAGCATAGCTTGGGCATAAATCTTTAAGACTGGAAAGATTTGGAAGGCGCACACGAAGCCTAAGGGAGTGTTTGGTTGCCTGGATATGGCCCAGCCTGGCCCACGCGGGAAGAAAGTGGCCATTTGGTTGCCTGCGTTTACTGTGCGGTCCGCATGACACGAACCTTAAAGCACCTCCAGGGCAGGCCCAGGGGAAACGCCTGAATTAGCAGTAGCTCGCAAGCCTGGCTCGGGCGACGCAGGGGAGGGCGACGCGCTTCTCTCCTCGTGTGACCAGGAAGATGGCGTGAGCTCGCCCGCGTCGCCAAAAAATCGACGGGAGGATTTCGGCTCACCTCCTGCCTAGTCCGCCCCTATTTAGCCCCCCCCCTCACCACCCCAACTCCCACCACCATTCTCCCCCCTTTCGAGCTTTCCCCCAGACACCCATCGGCACCGACGAGCAGGTAAGTGGCGCATCTTCATCGCCCGGCAGTCCACGGAGTCGACGGTCCTTCACCGGCCGACGGTGATCTTCTACGACCGTTCCCCCCTCGTCCTCGAGCTGCAGCTATGGCCTCTGTGAGTTCAATCCTCCTTTCTCTCTGTTCCTTCTAGCTAGATCTGAGCTGCAGTTAGGGTTTGATGTAGATGCATGGTTGATTAGTGCTCTGATCTGTAAGCTCATATGGTTGATTGCTATGCTGCAGTTGCAATTTGTGGTAGGGTTAGTTGTTCAAGCATTTGGTAGGCTAGATTAGTAGTGGAGTTTGAAGTTGAACATTTTGCTTGTGTTGATTCGTGCTTAGATCTGTGATTTGTAGCTATTGGTGGTCCATTTGTAGCATGTTGTTTGTTGTAGATGTATGTTTCTGCTCATAGGTTGTCCGGTATGCTTAGTATGATAGCGATGAACCATGTGCTTGGTATGATAGCGATGAACCATGTGCTTGGTATGATAGTGATGAACCACGTAGATGTATGCTCCTGCTTTCATGGATTGTCCGGTATGTTGTGTGCTATGCTTACTGTCAATGCGTGCTATGATTGTATGACATGACAACGCAGACGCGGGATCTTAGTAAGGCCCTTGTCCTGTCCGACAGCCAGTTTGCTCCATCGTTTGTCAAGGACTCGCAGCCTATGTCCGAGATGGCACCTGCTTCAGAGGTGTTCGCATCTGATTCTGTCTATGTGCCAGTAGTGCTCGTTGAGCAAACTCCTGCTGCTGCTGCTGCCGCTGCAGTCAAGGTAGCAACAGAAAAGGCAAAGAAGGATGGTAGGTCGAACAACATGAAGTGGCAGCCGTTCATGTCCACATTCGTGCTGAACAAGATGTGTGAGCTCATCTCTAGTGGAGCTAGGACTGACAAGGGCTTCAAGGAGGTGCACTTGAACACTGTTGCGAAGCAGGTGTCCGAGTTTTGTGGGCAGGAGGTGTCCGCCACCTAGGTGTACAACCACCTGAGGAAGTGGAGAGGTTGATGTATCCAAGTGTCCAAGCTGAGAGACCTTAGTTGTGCCTCATGGGATGAGAACACTTGCTCCATAGTTCCGGAGGCAGAGCACTACGCCGGACATGTCGCGGTTAGCTCACAACCCTCTTCCTTTTCATACTGTCCACCATTGCCTACTCCTAATCGCAACTAAAAACACTTGTGTTTCATTCTTAGGGCCACCCAAGGGATGCTGAGTTCCTCAACACACCCATACAGAACTACAGCCGGATGCAACACATCTTCTCCTTCAGGCTGGCAACTGGGAAGCATGCCATGGGCTCGGGGGAGCCTCTTGGTTCTCCCATGCCAGACTTCCCTGGGACCCCGGACGTCGAGGTCCTTGATGGCCCTGACAAGCCCTTCGACAAGCCCTTTGACCCCATCCATGATAGGAAGAGGAAGAGAGGAGGCCTGATGGAGGAGGAGATCAATGTATTTTGCATCATGACTGAGGTGGTGAAGGAGGTGGCAACAACCATCAGGGAGTGCAAGCCCCTCGACGTCCACCCTGACTTGTATGGCACTGTCCTGACCCAGGGTGGCTTCAGCGACGAGGCTCTTATGGTAGCTCTCAGCCACCTGCTTGACAACAAGGCCCAGGTGTTGGGTTCGTTGCCATGGCAGACGCTCACAGGGTGCTGTGGCTGGCTGGGCAAGCACTACTACTAGAGTAGTGCTGCCTGTGAGCGTGCATGATCCTCGACAGCGATGGCGATGGCGGTGGCGACGACGACGACGATGAAGATGATGATGAAGACATACATTTTGTGTAGCAAGGGCTGGAAAACTATTTGATGGTCTGTATATTTTGGTGAGGTGGTATATACTAACCCCTCACGATGATGGTGAACTTGCGGTGGTAGGACGACACCCTCTTTTAGATGTGGTGGTAGGATGACACCCTCTTTTGGATGTGGTGGTAGGATAACACCATGTTCGTGCTAGGTAGAACTTGCTATGATGTATGATCATGCATGCTTTACTTCTTCTCTTCTACTCCATTGTTGTTTGTGTGCTACTTTGCTTGCTACTTGTGTGCTCCATTGATTTGCTGCTTCAACTCTTGCTCTTGTGCATTTCTAGGGCAAGTGTTATGCCGTGTTCATCGGTAAGGCTCGAGGGGTTTATAGTTCATGGGAAGAAGCCAGTGCACAAGTGGCATCGTATAGCAACAGCAGCCATAGAGGGTTCAAGACTAGGCAGGCAACAGAATAAGCTTACTCCGACTGGGTGCGAAAGCATGGAGGCAGCAGTGTTGACAGTGGCAAGGTTGGAGGTGTCAAAGTGGGAGGTGCTAAGGTGGATCGCCAGTTTGGGCTGAAGCTGAAGAACTTCATCATCTTTGCCCAGTTCGTCGCCATTGTTGTGATGTGGCGTTGGTGTACTAGGTGTGATCATTGTGGGTAAGCTCACCAACTAGGGTACAAGGTAAGCACACCATGTACGTCGTATGCAACCGAACACCTTGTCCATGTGCCGCTTGGGCCAATGCAGGAAACCAAACAAACTGCACTTGCTATTACCTAATGCAGGGACCCAAGATGCAGGCAACCAAACAACATGCAGATGACGCATTTGGGGTTGTTTTTGCTCAACCAGGCTGGGTTGAGATGTGTATGCAATGCAGCTACTGTTCACTACTGCAACCAAACACGCCTAAATGTAGGTTATTTTCCTGGTTATGTGCTTTGTGGACGTATTCTTACCACCCATAATCTAGTGAGGAACCCGAGTGAATTGCAAAATACCACACATTTGAAGTTCAGTTCTGGAATTGCCACCACATTTCTTGGGAGCCCAAAAAACCTAATGTTTCCTTACTAAGATTCTCAATAAACACTGATGACCGGTTTAAAGTGAATTAATCTGATTTTTGATAGCCCGGGTCCGCTGTAACTGCTGATGTGGCACATGATTGTCGACATCAATTGTTGACTATTAGTTTGGATGGAGGGCCCAAACGTCAGCCACCCATACATCTCCCAAACCCACAGCTCCTCATGTTGGTGCTCGCATGTCAACTTGCGTGGCGAAAGCAGCGGTGGCTGAGCATCTAGGGGACAACGCGGGAAGATCTACATGAAGGCGACGACCGTGTGGCTCGGGAGCAGGTTGCACGTGGTTGCGGCGTCGCCGGCTAGCCCGCATCAACACTCCGCATCGCCATGGCCCCCTACTTACTCCTCCGGTTGGGGCGCCGACGAGCCTGCATCAACACAACCGCATTGCCATGGCCCCCTGCTCACTCCTCCAGCTGGGGAGTTGCCGGCGAGCCCGACAACTTCTTGATACGTGCCCTGGTTGGTTATTGCTCCAAATGACAGTAGAATTACTCCAAATGAGCTGACACTTCATGTGGATTTTTGATGGAATAAATCATAATTATTGAAGCAAATAAGTACCATAGGGGGCCCACTAGGTGGGCACAACCCACCTTGGCGCGCCAGGGAGCCCAGGCACGCCCTGGTGGGTTATACTCACCTCGGCCCACATCCGGTGCCCCTCTTCTGGTACATAAGTCATTTTGACCTAGAAAAAATAAGGAGAGGACTTTCAGGACGAAGCGCCGCCCTCTCGAGGCGAAACATGGGCAAGAGCACTTTTGCCCTCCAGCGGAGCGATTCAGCCGGGGGAACTTCCCTCCCGGAGGGGGAAATCATCTTCATCATCATCAACAAAAACTCTCCCATCTTGGGGAGGGCAATCTCCATCAACATCTTCAACAACACCATCTCATCTCAAACCCTAGTTTATCTCTTGTGTTCAAACTTTGTGCCGGAACTATAGATTGGTGCTTGTGGGTGACTAGTAGTGTTGATTACATCTTGTAGTTGATTACTATATGGTTTATTTGGTGGAAGATTATATGTTCAGATCCATTATGCTATTTAATACCCCTCTGATCTTGAGCATGATTATCATTTGTGAGTAGTTACTTTTGTTCTTGAGGTCACGGGAGAAATCATCTTGCCAGTAATCATCTGAACTTGATATGTGTTCGATATTTTGATTGTATGTATGTTGTGATTCCCTTAGTGTTATCATGTGAACGTCGACTACATGACACTTCACCATATTTGGGTCTAAGGGAATGCATTGTGGAGCAGTTATTAGATGATGGGTTGCGAGAGTGACAGAAGCTTAAACCCTAGTTTATGCGCTATTCCGTACGGGACCGATTGGATCCAAAAGTTTAATGCTATGGTTAGAATTTATTCTTAATACTTTTCTCATAGTTGCGGATGCTTGCGAGGGGGTTAATCACAAGTTGGAGGTTTTTTCAAGTAATAACAACACCTAAGCACCGGTCCACCCACATACCAAATTATCAAAGTAGCGAACACGAATCGAACCAACATGATGAAAGTGACTAGATGAAATTCCCGTGTACCCTCAAGAACACTTTGCTTATCATAACAGACCATTTTGACATGTCCTTTGCCTCAAAAGGATTGGGCTACCTTGCTGAACTTTTTTTACTACTACCGTTACTTGCTCGTTACAAATTATCTTGCTATCAAACTACTCTGTTACTTAGAATTTCAGCACTTGCAGACATTACCTTGCTGAAAACCACTTGTCATTCGCTTCTGCTCCTCATTGGGTTCGACACTCTTACTTATCAAAAAGGCTACAATTGATCCCATATACTTGTGGGTCATCTAGGCTATTTTCTGGCGCCGTTGCCGGGGAGTGAAGCGCTCTTGGTCAGTGGAAATTGGTAAGCACAAATTATTACTATGTGCTGAAATTTATTGTCACTTGTTACTACGGAAAACAATCCTTTGAGGGGTTTGTTGAAGGAAATATGCCCTAGAGGAAATAATAAAGTTATTATTTATTTCCTTATATCATGATAAATGTTTATTATTCATGCTAGAATTGTATTAACCGGAAACATGATACATGTGTGAATACATAGACAAACAGAGTGTCACTAGTATGCCTCTACTTGACTAGCTCGTTGATCAAAGATGGTTATGTTTCCTAGCCATAGACATGAGTTGTCATTTGATTAACGGGATCACATCATTAGGAGAATGATGTGATTGACTTGACCCATTCCGTTAGCTTAGCACTCAATCGTTTAGTATGTTGCTATTGCTTTGTTCATGACTTATACATGTTCCTATGACTATGAGATTATGCAACTCCTGTTTACCGAAGGAACACTTTGTGTGCTACCAACCGTCACAACGTAACTGGGTGATTATAAAGGTGCTCTACAGGTGTCTCCGAAGGTACTTGTTGGGTTGGCGTATTTCGATATTAGGATTTGTCACTCCGATTGTCGGAGAGGTATCTCTGGGCCCTCTCGGTAATGCACATCACTTAAGCCTTGCAAGCATTGCAACTAATGAGTTTTTTGCGAGATGATGTATTACGGAACGAGTAAAGAGACTTGCCGGTAACGAGATTGAACTAGGTATTAAGATACCGACGATCGAATCTCGGGCAAGTAACATACCGATGACAAAGGGAACAACGTATGTTGTTATGCGGTTTGACCGATAAAGATCTTCGTAGAATATGTGGGAGCCAATATGGGCATCCAGGTCCCGCTATTGGTTATTGACCGGAGACGTGTCTCGGTCATGTCTACATAGTTCTCGAACCCGTAGGGTCCGCACGCTTAACGTTACGATGACAGTTTTATTATGAGTTTATGAGTTTTGATGTACCAAAGGAGTTCGGAGTCCCGGATGAGATCGGGGATATGACGAGGAGTCTTGAAATGGTCGAGACGTAAACATCGATATATTGGACGACTATATTCGGACATCGGAAAGGTTCCGAGTGATTCGGGTATTTTTCGGAGTACCGGAGAGTTACGGGAATTCGTATTGGGCCTTAATGGGCCATACGCGAAAGGAGAGAAAGGCCCCAAAGGTTGGCCGCACCCCTCCCCATGGACTTGTCCGAATTGGACTAGGGAGGGGGGTGGCGCCCCCTTACTTCCTTCTCCTTCTCCCTTCCCTTCTCCTACTCCAACACAGAAAGGGGGAGTCCTACTCCCGGTGGGAGTAGGACTCCCCCCTTGGCGCGCCCTCCTCCTAGGCCGGCGGCCTCCCCCCTTGCTCCTTTATATACGGGGGCAGGGGGCACCCCATAGACACAACAATTGATCTATTGATCTCTTAGCCGTGTGCGGTGCCCCCCTCCACCATATTACACCTCGATAATATCGTAGCGGTGCTTAGGCGAAGCCCTACGTCGGTAGAACATCATCATCGTCACCACGCCATCGTGCTGATGAAACTCTCCCTCAACACTCGGCTGGATCGGAGTTCGAGGGACGTCATCGAGCTGAACGTGTGCTGAAATCGGAGGTGCCGTGCGTTCGGTACTTGATCGGTCGGATCGTGAAGACGTACGACTACATCAACCGCGTTGTGTTAACGCTTCCGCTTTCGGTCTACGAGGGTACGTGGACAACACTCTCCCCTCTCGTTGCTATGCATCACCATGATCTTACGTGTTCGTAAGAAATTTTTTGAAATTACTACGTTCCCCAACAGTGGCATCCGAGCCTGGTTTTATGCGTTGATGTTATGCACGAGTAGAACACAAGTGAGTTGTGGGCGATATAAGTCATACTGCTTACCAGCATGTCATACTTTGGTTCGGCGGTATTGTGAGATGAAGCGGCCCGAACCGACATTACGCGTACGCTTACGCGAGACTGGTTTCACCGTTGCGAGCACTCATTGCTTAAAGGTGACCGGCGGGTGTCTGTCTCTCTCACTTTAGTTGAACCGAGTGTGGCTATGCCCGGTCCTTGCGAAGGTTAAAACAGCACCAACTTGACAAACTATCATTGTGGTTTTGATGCGTAGGTATGAACGGTTCTTGCTAAGCCCGTAGCAGCCACGTAAAACTTGCAACAACAAAGTAGAGGACGTCTAACTTGTTTTTGCAGGGCATGTTGTGATGTGATATGGTCAAAGCATGATGCTAAATTTATTGTATGAGATGATCATGTTTTGTAACCGAGTTATCGGCAACTGGCAGGAGCCATATGGTTGTCGCTTTATTGTATGCAATGCAATCGCCCTGTAATGCTTTACTTTATCACTAAGCGGTAGCGATAGTCGTAGAAGCATAAGATTAGCGAGACGACAATGATGCTACGATGGAGATCAAGGTGTCGCGCCGGTGGCGATGGTGATCATGACGGTGCTTCGGAGATGGAGATCACAAGCACAAGATGATGATGGCCATATCATATCACTTATATTGATTGCATGTGATGTTTATCTTTTATGCATCTTATCTTGCTTTGATTGACGGTAGCATTATAAGATGATCCTTCACTAAATTATCAAAGTATAAGTGTTCTTCCTGAGTATGCACCGTTGCGAAAGTTCTTCGTGCTGAGTCACCACGTGATGATCGGGTGTGATAGGCTCTACGTTCAAATACAACGGGTGCAAAACAGTTGCACACGCAGAATACTCAGGTTAAGCTTGACGAGCCTAGCATATAACAGATATGGCCTCGGAACACGGAGACCGAAAGGTCGAGCGTGAATCATATAGTAGATATGATCAACATAGTGATGTTCGCCGTTGAAACTACTCCATCTCACGTGATGATCGGACATGGTTTAGTTGATATGGATCACGTGATCACTTAGAGGATTAGAGGGATGTCTATCTAAGTGGGAGTTCTTAAGTAATATGATTAATTGAACTTAAATTTATCATGAACTTAGTCCTGATAGTATTTTTGCAAATTATGTTGTAGATCAATAGCTCGCGTTGTTGCTTCCCTGTGTTTATTTTTGATATGTTCCTAGAGAAAATTATGTTGAAAGATGTTAGTAGCAATGATGCGGATTGGATCCGTGATCTGAGGATTATCCTCATTGCTGCACAAAAGAATTATGTCCTTGATGCACCGCTAGGTGACAGACCTATTGCAGGAGCAGATGCAGACGTTATGAACGTTTGGCTAGCTCAATATGATGACTACTTGATAGTTTAGTGCACCATGCTTAACGGCTTAGAATCGGGACTTCAAAGACGTTTTGAACGTCATGGACCATATGAGATGTTCCAGGAGTTGAAGTTAATATTTCAAGCAAATACCCGAGTTGAGAGATATGAAGTCTCCAACAAGTTCTATAGCTAAAAGATGGAGGAGAATAGCTCAAGCAGTGAGCATGTGCTCAGATTGTCTGGGTACTACAATCGCTTGAATCAAGTGGGAGTTAATCTTCCAGATAAAATAGTGATTGACAGAATTCTCTAGTCACCATAACCAAGTTAGTAGAACTTCGTGATGAACTATAGTATGCAAGGGATGACGAAAGTAATTCCCGAGCTCTTCGCGATGCTGAAATCGACAAAGGTAGAAATCAAGAAAGAGCATCAAGTGTTGATGGTTAACAAGACCACTAGTTTCAAGAAAAAGGGCAAAGGGATAGAAGGGGAACTTCAAGAAGAACGGCAAGCAAGTTGCTGCTCAAGTGAAGAAGCCTAAGTCTGGTCCTAAGCCTAAGACTAAGTGCTTCTACTGCAAAGGGACTGGTCACTGAAAGCGGAACTACCCCAAGTATTTGGTGGATAAGAAGGATGGCAAAGTGAACAAAGGTATATTGGATATACATGTTATTGATGTGTACTTTACTAGTGTTTATAGCAACCCCTCGGCATTTGATACTGGTTCAGTTGCTAAGAGTAGTAACTCGAAACGGGAGTTGCAGAATAAACAGAGACTAGTAAAAGGTGAAGTGACGATGTGTATTGGAAGTGGTTCCAAGATTGATATGATCATCATCGCACACTCCCTATACTTTCGGAATTAGTGTTGAACCTAAATAAGTGTTATTTGGTGTTTGCGTTGAGCATGAATATGATTTGATCATGTTTATTGCAATACGGTTATTCATTTAAGTTGGAGAATAATTGTTGTTCTGTTTACATGAATAAAACCTTCTATGGTCATACACCCAACGAAAATGGTTTGTTGGATCTCGATCGTAGTGATACACATATTCATAATATTGAAGCCAAAAGATGCAAAGTTAATAATGATAGTGCAACTTATTTGTGGCACTGCCGTTTAGGTCATATTGGTGTAAAGCGCATGAAGAAACTCCATGCTGATGGAATTTCGGAATCACTTGATTATGAATCACTTGATGCTTGCGAACCATGCCTTATGGGCAAGATGACTAAAACTCCGTTCTCCGGAACAATGGAGCAAGCAACTGACTTATTGGAAATAATACATACTGATGTATGCAATCCGATGAGTGTTGAGGCTCGCGGCGGGTATCATTATTTTCTGACCTTCACAGATGATTTGAGCAGATATGGGTATATCTACTTAATGAAACACTAGTCTGAAACATTTGAAAAGTTCAAAGAATTTCAGAGTGAAGTGGAAAATCTACGATCTGATCGTGGAGAAGAGTATTTGAGTTACGAGTTTGGTCTTCAGTTAAAACAATGTGAAATAGTTTCACTGCTCGCGCCACCTGGAACACCACAGTGTAATGGTGTGTCCGAACATCGTAACCGTACTTTATAAGATATGGTGCAATCTATGATGTCTCTTACCGATTTACCACTATCGTTTTGGGGTTATGCATTAGAGACAGCTGCATTCACGTAAAAAAGGGCACCATCTAAATCCGTTTGAGACGACACCGTATGAACTTTGGTTTGGCTAGAAAACAAAGTTGTCGTTTCTTAAAGTTTGGGGTTGCGATGCTTATAAGAAAAAGTTTAATCCTGATAAGCTCGAACCCAAATCGGAAAAGTGCGTCTTCATAGGATACCCAAAAGTTACTGTTCGGTACACCTTCTATCACAGATTCGAAGGCAAGATATTCGTTGCTAAGAATGGATTCTTTCTAGAGAAGGAGTTTCTCTCGAAAGAAGTGAGTGGGAGGAAAGTAGAGCTTGATGAGGTAATTGTACCTGCTCCTTTATTGGAAAGTAGTTCATCACAGAAATCTGTTCCTGTGACTCCTACAACAATTAGTGGGGAAGTTAATGATGATGATCATGGAACTTCAGATCAAGTTATTACTGAACCTCGTAGGTCAACCAGAGTAAGATCCGCACCAGAGTGGTACGGTAATCCTGTTCTGGAGGTTATGTTACTAGACCATGACGAACCTACGAACTATGAGGAAGCGATGATGAGCCCAGATTCCGCAAAATGGCTTGAGACCATGAAATCTGAGATGAGATCCATGTATGAGAACAAAGTATGGACTTTGATTGACTTGCCCAATGATCTGCGAGTCATTGAGATTAAATGGATCTTCAAGAGGAAGATGGACGTTGATAGTAGTGTTACTATCTACAAAGCTAGAATTGTCGCAAAAAGGTTTTCGACAAGTTCAAGGTGTTGACTACGATGAGAGTTTCTCACTCGTATCTATGCCTAAGTCTATCCGAATCATGTTAGCAATTGCCGCATTTTATGAAATCTGGCAAATGGATAAACAAAACTGTATTCCTTAATGGATTTATTAAAGAATAGTTGTATATGATGCAACCAGAAGGTTTTGTCAATCCTAAAGGTGCTAACAAAATATGCAAGCTCCAGCGATCCATCTATGGACTGGTGCAAGCATCTCGGAGTTGGAATATACGCTTTGATAAGTTGATCAAAGCATATAGTTTTATACAGACTTGCGGTGAAGCCTGTATTTACAAGAAAGTGAGTGGGAGCACTACAGCATTTCTGATAAGTATATGTGAATGACATATTGTTGATCGGAAATAATGTAGAATTATTCTGCAAAGCATAAAGGAGTGTTTGAAAGGAGTTTTTCAAAGAAAGACCTCGGTGAAGCTGCTTACATATTGAGCATCAAGATCTATAGAGATAGATCAAGACGCTTGATAAGTTTTTCAATAAGTACATACCTTGACAAGATTTTGAACTAGTTCAAAATGGAACAGTCAAAGAAAGAGTTCTTGCCTGTGTTACAAGGTGTGAAATTGAGTAAGACTCAAAACCCGACCACGGCAGAAGATAGAAAGAGAATGAAAGTCATTGTCTATGCCTCGGCCATAGGTTCTATAAAGTATGCCATGCTGTGTACCAGATCTATTGTATACCCTACACTGATTTTGGCAAGGGAGTACAATAGTGATCTAGGAGTAGATCACTGGACAACGGTCAAAATTATCCTTAGTGGAATAAGGATATGTTTCTCGGTTATGGAAGTGACAAAAGGGTCATCGTAAAAGGTTACGTCGATGCAAGTTTTGATACTAATCTAGATGACTCTAAGTCTCGGTCTAGATACATATTGAAAGTGGGAGCAATTAGCTAGAGTAGCTCCGTGCAGAGTATTGTAGACATAGAATATTTGCAAAATACATACGGCTCTGAATGTGGCAGACCCGTTGACTAAACTTCTCTCACAAGCAAAACATGATCACACCTTAGTACTCTTTGGGTGTTAATCACATAGTAATGTGAACTAGATTGTTGACTCTAGTAAACCCTTTGGGTGTTGGTCACATGACGATGTGAACTATAGGTGTTAATCACATGGTGATGTGAACTATTGGTGTTAAATCACATGGCAATGTGAACTAGATTATTGACTCTAGTGCAAGTGGGAGACTGAAGGAAATATGCCCTAGAGGCATAATAAAGTTATTATTTATTTCCTTATATCATGATAAATGTTTATTATTCATGCTAGAATTGTATTAACCGGAAACATGATACATGTGTGAATACATAGACAAGCAGAGTGTCACTAGTATGCCTCTACTTGACTAGCTCGTTGATCAAAGATGGTTATGTTTCCTAGCCATAGACATGAGTTGTCATTTGATTAACGGGATCACATCATTAGGAGAATGATGTGATTGACTTGACCCATTCCGTTAGCTTAGCACTCGATCGTTTAGTATGTTGCTATTGCTTTCTTCATGACTTATACATGTTCCTATGACTATGAGATTATGCAACTCCCGTTTACCGGAGGAACACTTTGTGTGCTACCAAACGTCACAACGTAACTGGGTGATTATAAAGGTGCTCTACAGGTGTCTCCGAAGGTACTTGTTGGGTTGTCGTATTTCGAGATTAGGATTTGTCACTCCGATTGTCGGAGAGGTATCTCTGGGCCCTCTCGGTAATGCACATCACTTAGGCCTTGCATGCATTGCAACTAATGAGTTTGTTGCAAGATGATGTATTACGGAACGAGTAAAGAGACTTGCCGGTAACGAGATTGAACTAGGTATTAAGATACCGACGATCGAATCTCGGGCAAGTAACATACCGATGACAAAGGGAACAACGTATGTTGTTATGCGGTTTGACCGATAAAGATCTTCGTAGAATATGTGGGAGCCAATATGGGCATCCAGGTCCCGCTATTGGTTATTGACCGGAGACGTGTCTCGGTCATGTCTACATAGTTCTCGAACCCGTAGGGTCCGCACGCTTAACGTTACGATGACAGTTTTATTATGAGTTTATGAGTTTTGATGTACCGAAGGAGTTCGGAGTCCCGGATGAGATCGGGAACATGACGAGGAGTCTCGAAATGGTCGAGACGTAAAAATCGATATATTGGACGACTATATTCGGACATCGGAAAGGTTCCGAGTGATTCGGGTATTTTTTGGAGTACCGGAGAGTTACGGGAATTCGTATTGGGCCTTAATGGGCCATACGGGATAGGAGAGAAAGGCTCCAAAGGGTGGCCGCACCCCTCCCCATGGACTAGTCCGAATTGGACTAGGGAGGGGGGGCGCCCCCTTCCTTCCTTCTCCTTCTCCCTTCCCTTCTCCTACTCCAACAAGGAAAGGAGGAGTCCTACTCCCGGTGGGAGTAGGACTCCCCCCTTGGCGCGCCCTCCTCCTAGGCCGGCGGCCTCCCCCCTTGCTCCTTTATATATGGGGTCAGGGGGCACCCCATAGACACAACAATTGATCTATTGATCTCTTAGCCGTGTGCGGTGCCCCCCTCCACCATATTACACCTCGATAATATCGTAGCGGTGCTTAGGCGAAGCCCTACGTCGGTAGAACATCATCATCGTCACCACGACGTTGTGCTGACGAAACTCTCCCTCAACACTCGGCTGGATCGGAGTTCGAGGGACGTCATCGAGCTGAACCTGTGCTGAACTCGGAGGTGCCGTGCGTTCGGTACTTGACCAGTCAGATCGTGAAGACGTATGACTACATCAACCACGTTGTGTTAACGCTTCCGCTTTCGGTCTACAAGGGTACGTGGACAACACTCTCCCCTCTCGTTGCTATGCATCACCATGATCTTGCATGTTCGTAAGAATTTTTTTGAAATTACTATGTTCCCCAACATTTGTTCGGGGTATCTTCACCTCGACCGGAACCACAATTAGTTGCCGCCCAACCTACTGCACCTACTGAAAATATTGAATATAAAATTCCTTCGGGTATGGTAGAACAACTGCTAGCTAATCCTTATGCAGGAGATGGAACTGAACATCCTGATATGCACTTGATATATGTGGATGAAATTTGTGGACTGTTTAAGCTTGCAGGTTTACCCGGAGATGAAGCTAAGAAGAAGGTTTTCCCTTTATTTTTGAAATGAAAGGCATTGACAGGGTATAGGCTATACGATGATATTGGATCTTGGAACTGGAATCGGTGGAAATTGGAATTCCATCAAAAAAATTATCCTATGCATCTAGTTCATCGCGATCAGAATTATATATATATAGTTTTTAGCCTCGTGAAGGAGAAAGTATCGCTCTAGCTTGGGGGAGGCTTAAGTCAATGTTATATTCATGCCCCAATCATGAGCTCTCAAGAGAAATTATAATCCAGAATTTTTATGCTCGGCTTTCTCGTAATGATCAATCCATGCTCGATACTTCTTGTACTAGTTCTTTTATGAAGAAGACTATTGAATTCCGGTGGGATCTTTTAGAAAGAATTAAACGCAACTCTGAAGAATGGGAACTCGATGAAGTTAAAGAGTCAGGTATTGAGCCTAAGTTTGATTGTGTTAAATATTTTATGAATACCGATGCTTTTCAAAAGTTTAGCACTAAATATGGACTTGACTCTGAGATAGTAGCTTCCTTTTGTGAATCTTTTGCTACTCATGTTGATCTTCCTAAAGAAAATTGGTTCAAATATCACCCACCAATTAAAGAAGAAATTAAAGAACCGGTAAAAGCTAAAGAAGAAACTATCATTTATAATGTTGACCCAGTTGTTTCCACTGCTCATATTGAAAAACCACCTTTCCCTGTTAGGATGAAGGAACATGCTAAAGTTTCAACCGTTGTCAACAAAAGTAATATTAGAACACCTAAACTAGCTGAACAAATCAAAGTAGAACCTAGTGTTGCTATGGTTAAAGATCTCTTGGTCGATAATATTGATGGGCATGTTATTTACTTCTGTGCTGAAGCTGCTAGAATTGCCAAACCTCATGAAAAAGATAAACATAGACCTGTATTTGGCATGCCTGTTGTCTCAGTTAAGATAGGAGATCATTGTTGTCATGGTTTATGTGACATAGGTGCTAGCGTGAGTGCTATTCCTTTTACCTTATATCAAGAAATTATGATTGATATAACACCTGCTGAAATAGAAGACATAGATGTTACTATTTAGCTTGCTAATAGAGATACTATATCACCAATTGGGATTGTTAGAAATGTTGAAGTCTTTTGTGGGAAAATAAAATACCCTACTGATTTTCTTGTTCCTGGTTCCCCACAAGGTGACTTTTGTCGCATTATCTTTGGTAGACCTTTCTTGAACACCGTTAATGCTAAAATAGATTGTGAGAAACAAACTGCCGGTGTTAGCTTTGGTAATGAATCTCATGAGTATAATTTTTCTAAGTTTAGTACAAACCTCATAAGAAAGATATTCCTAGTAAGGATGAAATTATTGGTCTTGCTTCTACTGTTGTACCTCCTACTAATCCTTCAGAACAATATTTGCTAGACCATGAAAATGATTTGCATATGTGTGAAAGAAACGAAATAGATAGAATCTTGTTCGAACAACAACCTCTGCTGAAACACAATCTGCCTATTGAAACTCTAGGAGGTCCTCCTCCACCTAAAGGTGATATTGTGTTTGAATTAAAATAATTGCCAGACACTTTGAAATATGCTTATCTTGATGAGAAAAATATATATCCTGTTATTATTAGTGATAACCTTTCAGAACATGAAGAAGAAAGATTATTGAAAGTTCTAAGGAAGCACCGAGTTGCTATTGGATATACTCTTGATGATCTTAAGGGCAATAGTCCCTCTCTATGCGAGCACAAGATTAATATGGAACCCGATGCTAAACCCGTGTTGATCACCAACGTCGGTTAAACCCGAAGATGAAAGAAGTGGTAAGAATGGAAATATTGAAACACTAGTACAAAACAGGGCTTTCGTTACAGGGCAATATTCACATTAGTCCCGGTTCAGTCACAAACCGGGACTAATGTGAGCATTGGTCCCGGTTCGTGCGGCTAAGGCATTAGTCCCGGTTCACCTGGGACCTTTAGTCCCGGTTGGTGCCACGAACCGGGACTAAAGGGTGCGATGCCCATTAGTACCGGTTGGTGGCACCAACCGGGACTAAAGGTTAGTCCTTTAGTCCCGGTTGGTGCCACCAACCGGTACTAATGGGCTTTGAGGCATTAGTATCGGTTCATGGCACGAACCGGTACTAAAGGGCCCATCAAACTCTACCCCCCCGGTGGACCGCCTTTTCAGTTTTAGAAAAAACAAAAGAAAATAATGGAAATGTCAAAAAAAATAAAAAAATAAGTTTCCCATGTGATATGTGGTCTAGTTGTTGGGAAAATTAACAAATATGAATTTCGACTTTATTTGCAAAATCTCTCTGGAATTTCTTAAAATGGGCATAACTTTTGCATACGAACTCGGATGAAAAAGTTTTTTATATGAAAAATCATCTACTCGAAAAGTTACATCCGAATTTAACGCGGGGGGGGGGGGGTACCCCGTTAAACATTTTCAAAATCCTCAAAAACCTAACAGAAAAAAGATACGGGGCCTTTAAGATCTGGAGAGGCAAAAAATTCAAAAAAATTCAAATTGTGATCAAACTGTGGTCAAACAATGGTCAAACTAATTATTCTAGAATATTAGTGTTACTAAATAATTATTTCAGTTTTTTTGAATTTTGGTCAAATCTGGTCAAACAGTGGTCAAACTAATTATTCCGGAAATATTAGTGTTACTAAATAATTATTGTTTTTTAAAACAATAGTTTCAAACTCAAACAGTGAAATGTGTCACTTCATGCTCAAGCTAAATTCCTGAGGGTTAATAGAATTGACATCTTACTATTGTCAGGAAAACAACAAGTGCAGACTTGGAAACGAGGGAGAATAGAACCCGGAAGTTAAGCGTGCTCAGGCTGGACTAGTGAGAGGATGGGTGACCGTCCGGGAAGTTAGATGATTTGGAATGATGAGGGGTGATTAGAGATTAGAGGATAGATTGAGCAGTGGTGAGGGGTGGTGATTAGAGATTAGAGGTTAAAATAATTCAGAAATTTGAAAATTAAATTTTTTTTAAAAAATCGCAAAAAAAATGTTCAAAAAAAATCATAAAATTTCCTTTAGTCCCGGTTGGTAAGGCTGCGTCCACGTGGATGGCCTTTAGTCCCGGTTTGTGTAAGAACCAGGACTAAAGGGGGGAGGCATTAGTAACGACCCTTTAGTCCCGGTTCACAAACCGGGACTAAAGGCCCTTACCAACCGGGACAAAAGCCCCCTTTTCTAGTAGTGAAACTTCTGGAAGCAGGTATAATCTATCCTATAGCTGATAGTAGATGGGTAAGTCCTGTTCATTGCGCCCCTAAGAAGGGAGGTATTACTGTTGTTCCTAATGATAAGAATGAACTTATTCCATAGAGAATTGTCACAAGCTATAGAATAGTAATTGATTTTTAGAAAATTAGACAAAGCAACTAGAAAAGATCATTACCCTCTGCCTTTCACTGATCAAATGCTAGAAAGATTATCTAAGCACACACATTTTTGATTCCTTGATGGATATTCTAGTTTTCACAAATACTTGTTTCTCAACCTGCTCAAGAAAATACCACTTTTACTTGTCCCTTTGGAACTTATGCTTATAGACGTATGCCTTTTAGTCTATGCAATGCACCTACTACCTTTCAAAGATGCATGACTGCTATATTCTCTGATTTTTGTGAAAAGATTGTTGAGGTTTTCATGGATGACTTCTCTGTTTATGGGAAGTCTTTTGATGATTGTTTAAGCAATCTTGATCGCGTTTTGCAGAGATGTGAGCAAGCAAATCTTGTCTTGAATTGGGAGAAGTGCCACTTCATGGTTAACGAAGGTATTGTTTTGGGCCATAAAATTTCTGAAAGAGGTATTGAAGTGGACAAAGCCAAGGTTGATGCAATTGAGAAAATGCCATGTCCTAAAGATATCAAAGGTATTCGTAGTTTCCTTGGTCATGCTGGTTTCTATAGGAGATTTATCAAAGACTTATCTAAAATTTCTAGGCCTCTTGCAAATCTTTTGCAAAAGGATATCCCTTTTGTTTTTGATGATGATTGTCTGGAAGCCTTCGAAACACTAAAGAAAGCCTTAATTTCTGCACCTATTGTTCAACCACCTGATTGGAGCTTGCCTTTTCAAAATTATGTGTGATGCTAGTGATTATGCTGTTGGTGCTATTCTAGGACAAAGAGTTGATAAGAAACTAAATGTTATGCACTATGCTAGTAAAACTCTAGACAGTGCTCAATGAAATTATGCTACTACTGAAAAAGAATTCTTAGAAGTAGTGTTTGCTTGTGATAAATTTAGATCCTACATTGTTGCTTCCAAAGTGACTGTTCACACCGATCATGCTGCTATAAAGTATCTTATGGAAAAGAAAGATGCTAAACCAAGCCTCATTAGGTGGGTTCTTCTACTACAAGAATTTGATTTGCATATCACTGATAGAAAAGGAGCAGAGAACCCCGTAGCTGATAACTTGTCTAGGCTTGAAAAAATTATTGATGACCCACAACCTATTAATGATAGCTTTCCTGATGAACAATTAGCTGCAATAAATGTCTCTAACAGTACACCTTGGTATGCTGACTATGCTAATTATATTATTGCTAAATACATACCACCTAGTTTTACATACCAACAAAAGAAATAAATTGTTCTATGATTTAACACATTACTTTTGGGATGACCCATATCTTTATAAAGAAGGAGTAGATGGTATTATTAGACGTTGTGTACCTGAGCATGAACAGGAACAAATCCTACAGAAATGTCACTCTGAGGCTTATGGAGGACATCATGCGGGAGACAGAACCGCTCATAAGGTATTGCAGTCTGGGTTTTATTGGCCTACTCTCTTCAAGGATGCCCGTAAGTTTGTCTTATCTTGTGATGAATGTCAAAGAATAGGTAATATCGGTAAGCGTCAAGAAATGCCTATGAATTATTCACTTGTTGTAGAACCATTTGATGTTTGGGGATTTGATTTCATGGGACCTTTTCCTTCCTCTAATAGGTATACTCATATTTTGGTTGATGTTGATTATGTTACTAAGTGGGTAGAGGCTATTCCAACTAGTAGCGCTGATCACAACACCTCTATTAAAATGCTTAAGGAAGTTATTTTCCCAAGGTTTGGAGTCCCTAGATATTTAATGACTGATGGTGGTTCACACTTTATTCATGGTGCTTTCCGCAAAATGGTTGCCAAGTATGATGTTAACCATAGAATTGCATCACCATATCATCCTCAGTCTAGTGGTCAAGTTGAACTTAGCAATAGAGAAATAAAACTAATTTTGCAAAAGATTGTCAATAGGTCCCGGAAGAATTGGTCTAAGAAATTAGATGATGCACTTTGGGCTTATAGAACAGCATATAAAAATCCTATGGGTATGTCTCCTTATAAAATGGTTTATGGAAAAGCTTGTCATTGGCCTCTTGAGTTAGAACATAAAGCATATTAGGCAATTAGAGAACTCAACTATGATTTCAAACTTGCAAGTGAAAAGAGGTTATTTGATATTAGCTCGTTAAATGAATGGAGAACCCAAGCTTATGAGAATGCAAAGTTGTTCAAACAAAAAGTTAAAAGATGGCATGATAAAAGAATCCAAAAGCGTGAGTTAAAGTTTGCAAAATATGTTCTTTTGCACAACTCTCATTTCAGATTCTTTGCATGAAAACTCCTTTCGAAATGGGAAGGACCCTATGTTGTCGAGAAGGTTTATCGATCTAGAGCTATCAAGATAAATAATGCCGAAGGTACTAACCCGAAGGTTGTTAATGGGCAACGAATAAAACATTATATCTCAGGTACGCCCATTAATGTTTAAAGTAATATTATCCAAAACTATGACACCGGAAGAACACATAAAAGAAACCTTCCGAAACACTCCAGAATCGTGAAAAAGAGGAGGTACGTGATACGGTAAGTAAATGGACTTCGAAAAATCCGCAAAAATATTTTTTGTCAGTTTTGGAATATTTAGAAAATTAGGAAAATAAGAAACAACCAGGAAGGCACCCCTGGTAGGCACAAGACACCAGGGCGCGCCTGGCTTGGCGCCCAGGTGGGTTGTGCCCACCTCGGGTACTTTTCGGACTCCGTTTTTCTTCCGTGTGCTTGTTTCCCAAGATAAAAAAATCTTAATATACCCCCTGAACCTATTGGCCTCCATATCGCAGAGAAATCTCCTATTTTCTTTCCTTGCTGTTTTGCGTCAGATTGGTCAAGTCGGGCATCATGTCTTCTCCGTCCTCCAACTCTGAAGAAGGTGATGCTTGGTTGCTTCAGGTAGAGTCCAGGGGAGAGGGATTTGAAGAGGTCGCTATGGAGGAAGATGAGGGAGACTCGCTTGGAGTTCACCCTCCGGCCTCTGAGAGGGGCACTCTAGCTGGCATCTCCACTCATCCTAACCCCCATCCATCCATGAGACCAATAAACAATCAAGAGGGCCCTAGAGATCAGGAAGAACTCCCTACAAGGAGACCTCTACACAGGTTACATCAAAACAATTTTCACAATTTGATTCATAATTATGGGTTCGAAAACACTCCTCGTGTGCATATACTGTCCAATTGGGACATATCTCGTCCAAGAGAAAGTGATGCAGGGACAAACTCTTGGGGTCCAGAAAATAAGCATATCATGGCTGAAGTAGAGAAGAACACTGAGTTGCTTCACCAAGCTCTTCGGGAGATTCACATTTTAAGAGAGGCACTCAAAGATATATTGGATTAGGATAGCCACTACTTCATCACCACCACCTCCTTCTTCATCACCAAAAAAATTGAGTATCGGGTATGGGCACTCCCCTTGGCTTTCGCCAAGCTTGGGGGAGGTGCCCTGGTATCATATCACCTCCACTATCTTTTGCCTTTACTTTTCTTAGTTCAATCCATAGTTATCTTTTGCTTTAAATGAATAAATTTTTTAGTTCAATCCTTTATTTTCGAGAGTTTGCTTAGTGATCTATCCTTGTAATCGTGTACGAGATATATAATAAAGTTTAGTTTGAGTTTTGATTTCTTTACTTTCATGTTTCAATAAAAATAAGGGAAATAAATGAAAAAGATCATATGCTAATCTTAGGTTAAGTAATGACACCACATAAGGAAAAGTATAAGTAGAAAACTTTATTGTAGATTGACAAACATAGCGTTGGTCAATGATGCAACTCATGAAAGAATTAGTAAGGGAAGGGAAGATTCACATGCAAATACACTATCCTGGAAATCATTTGTGATTGTGAGCACTCATCAAAATATTATATGCCAAAATTGTTGACGTTGGACAAGGAAGACAACATAATGATTTCTGTTTGTTCATATTCACATAGAAGCTATATTGTCAGAGATCCTTCAACATGTGGTGTTTGCCCCCATCTTTGCCAGCCAAAAATTCCGCACCAAGTAGAGATACTACTTGTGCATCCAAAACCCCTTAAACCCAAATCTTATTTTGAGAGTCCACCATACCTACCTATGGATTGAGTAAGATCCTTCAAGTAAGTTGTCATCAGTTCAATAAGGCAATAAAAATTGCTTCTAAAAGTGTTAGATCATTTAGTGTAAGAGAAAATTGAGCGTTGTACGAACTTGTGATGGCGAAGAATAAAAGCGACAGACTGCATAATAAAGGTTGCCATCATAAGGGGCAATATAACGTGACGTTCTCTTGCACTAAGGGGTTGAGCATACAAACAAAAAGTGCATGGCAACCTCTGCTTCCCCCTGTGAAGGGCCTATCTTTTACTTTTATGTATTTACTTTCATGCAAGAGACATAGTTCTTCTCTCTATTCCTCTTTACTTTCTCTTTTGGCAAGCATCATGTGGTGAGGAAAGATCTAGGCACATATATCCAGTTGAATATGGGTAGCATAAGTTATTATTGCTGACATCACCCTTGAGGTGAATACGTAGGGAGGCGAAACTATAAGTCCCTATCTTTCTATGTGTCTGGTTGAAACTTTTTGCTCATGTGTACACGGTGAGTGTTAGCAATCATAGAAGACTATATGATGGTTGAGTATGTGGACTTGCCAAAAAGGCTCTGATACGTGACCCTTCCTGAAAAGATGATGAATTGTAGTTGCAAAGTTGACTGAGAACATAGTTGGTTTCCAATAGAGTTTATACTTTGTACTTCAAGTTGTGATGAACTGTTACTTGTTCATGAGAAGTCTATGATAAAAATTCTATGATAAAAGTTTTATGCTAAAGTTTGTTGTTGTCATAATAAATTACATGATGCTTCTATGTCCATATTTTGTTTTTATCGACATCTCTCTCTCTAAGCATGTGGACATGTTTTTCGATTTCGGTTTTCGCTTGAGGACATGCGAGGTCTAAGCTTGGGGGAGTTGATACGTCCAATTTGCATCATGTTTACCTACTGTTATTTATGTTGTTTTATTACATAATAATGTTTTTTGGAGTAATTATAATGCCTTTTCTCTCATAATATGCAAGGTACACACAAAGGGGGAGAATTCTGGCAGCTGGAAATCTGGACCTGAAAAAGTTATGTCAGGGTACCTATTCTGCACAACTCCAAATGAGCTGAAACTTCACGAGGATTTTTTATGGAATAAACGAGAATTATTGGAGCCAATAAGTACCAGAGGGGGGCCCACCAGGTGGGTGAGGGAGTCCTGGACTAAGGGGCCCTCGGGCATCCGGTCTATTCGATATGGGCCGGACTGATGGGCCATGAAGATAAAGGAAGAAGACCACCTCTGGTGTCCGGATATGACTTCTATATGCGTGAATGGCAAGATTGGCGTCCGGATATGCTATTTCCTTTCCCAGTAAACCGACTCTGGACAACCCTAGGGCCCTCTGGTGTTTATATAAACCGGAGGGTTTAGTCCGCAGGCAGGATCATAATATTCATAGGCGAGACAAGCTAGGGTTTAGCCATTACGATCTCGAGGTAGATCAACTCTTGTAACCCATATACTCATCGAATGCAATCAAGCAGGACATAGGGTTTTACCTCCTTTAAGAGGGCCCGAACCTGGATAAACATTGTGTCCCTTTGTCCATTGTTACCATTGATCCTCAGACGCACAGCTTGGGCCCCCCTACGCGAGATCTGCCAGTTTTGACACCGACATTGTGGCTTTCATTGAGAGCTCTGCTGCATTGTCAACAGAAGGATTGATGGCGCGCCTCATCATCAATAATGATGCCGTGTCCGGGGAGACCTTTCTCCCTAGACAGGTCTTTGTGTTCGGCGGCTTCGTGCTATGTGCCAACTCGACCGGCCAGCTTGAGCAGGTCGACAGCTACGCCCCCAGTCACCAGATCGGGTTTGGGAACCTGAATTACGTGGCTGAATCCGAGGAGATCTAATCTTCGAGGGGTTCGCAGGCTCGACTGCCTACCCTCATGAAGAAGGCCCTTCAGATCCGCTATCAAATCCCATCTAGAGGTCAATGTTCACACCTGCCTCGGCCGTAGATCCGGGGCAGATCGTGTCGTCCAAAGACAGGAGGATCGACCCCGCCAGACCTTCTCCTATCATGGAGCTCCCAACCGGAGACCCAGAGGCGATCATGCCATTGGTGAACCCGGAGTTAAACAGGACTCCCTAGTCATCGGAGAGCCGGACTCGCCTCTAGACGATAACTCCGAACTATCAAGGTCTGCGTCCATCGGGCTCTATCGCGTGCTCGGCCCCGCAGATCCGCAAATTCCTATCCAGCTTTCGCTCTTAGACGAAGCACTGGGCTTAATACAATCTCTCGCCATTACGGAAGCCTCGCCTCCTGACTACACCCAGCTCAGGCTGGGGGCTGAGATTGGGGAATTTTACACCCCACCACCACCCACTTAATAGCCACTGTCGAGGATTTAACCGACATGCTAGATTATGCCTCCGAAGACATCGACAACGTGGACGATGATGTTGACACCGAGCAAAGCCAAAACCCGCCTATCACTGGGCATTGGACGGCCACTTCTACCTACGATGTATACATGGTGGACACTCCTGAGAAGAAGGACGATGATGGCATTGAAGATCGAGGTAGGGACAAGCCCGTCGATGAACCACCAAAGTGTCGGCCTCAGCGGCGCCGCTCACGATCGCGTCGGGCAAAGGATAGTAATACCGGCACCGGAGATAATGACACTCTGAATAACGCCAAATATCGTGACCACCCCATCGAACCCACGTCCAAACAGAATGAGAGGGAGGAAGGGCAGTACAGTCCCGAACACACTGATCACGAGGACTCAGAAGACAACAACTACTTACCTACCTCCGAAGAGGATGTGAGCCTAGGTGACGAAGATTTCATCATCCCAGAGGAACCCCTCGAACAAGAATGCTTCAAGCAACAACTCATCGCCACTATGCGGAGCCTGAAAAAGAAATAGCAGCAGCTTCAAGCTGAATAGGACACGCTTAACGATAGATGGACCAAGGTCCTAGCTACCAAAGAATATGGCCTTGAGCGACCAGTAAAGAGTTACCCCAGGCGCAGGCTGCTGCCACAATTTGACGATGAAGCCCTTGAGCCAATTCCGTCAAAATACAATTATGCTGATCAATCAGACCGACCACCACGTGGACGGGACAAAATGACTCATCAGGCTGAACACCAGCCCGCACCACCTCGCCGTAGAGGCAAGGAGACAGCGGTGTCGGACTACACTTGTGACTTACGTCAGGACCTGGCCAATAAAGCCGGCCAGACCAGATCAATCTACGGATCCAGAGGACGTGCTCCGGCACGAGATGACGGTCACCAAACCTGGTGCGATGAACATCATCAAGTTCGAGGTCAGCACCAAACACATATGTCATCCGAACTTCGTCACGATGTATCCAGGTATAGACGTGTCGTACACCCTATGTGCTTTACTGATGAAGTAATGCAGCACCAATTTCCGGAAGGGTTTAAACTTGTGAAGATCGAGCAGTACGATGGAATGACAGACCCTGCCGTCTGGATTGAGGATTTTCTTCTCCACATTCACATGGCTCACGGAGATGACCTCCACACCATTAAATACCTTCCCCTGAAGTTGAAGGGACCAGCACGGCACTGGTTGAATAGCCTCCCTGAGAACTCCATTGGGAGCTGGGAAGATTTAGAAGATGCTTTCCGGGCCAACTTTCAGGGCACTTATGTCCGGCCACCGGATGTCGATGACCTAAGTCACATAGTCCAGCAGCCTAGAGAGTCAGCTCGCAAACTTTGGAATCGGTTCCTCATTAAAAAGAACCAAATCATGGACTGTCCAGATGCCGAAACCTTAGCAGCCTTCAAACACAGCGTCCGTGACGAATGGCTTGCCCGACAGCTCGGGCAGGAAAAGCCGAAAACCATGGCATCCCATACAACACTTATGACCTGCTTTTATGCGGGCGAAGATAGCTGGCTTGCTCGTAGAAGCAACGTTCCAGCGACCCCAACACCTCTGAGGCCAGGGACGGCAATGGCAGACCACGCCGCAATAGAAACAAGCGCCGGAACACTAACGAGGACACGGAAGACACGGCAGTCAATGCCGGATTCAGTGATTCTAAACCCGGTCAGCGGAAGAAACCTTTTAAGGGTAACAGGGACGGTCCATCCAATTTGGATAAAATCCTCGAGAGGCCTTGTCATATACATGGCACCCCGACAAGCTTGCCAATCACACCAATAGAAATTGTTGGGTTTTCAAATAGGTTGGTAAGTTATACCGAACACAAGGGGAAGGGACCTCCAAGCGAGGAAGATGACGAGCCCTGTTAGCCGAACACTGGGGGTTAGAAGCAGTTCCCCCCAAGGTGAAAATAGTGAACATGATCTATGTCACTCACATCCCCAAGAGGGAGCGCAAACACGCACTAAGGGACGTCTACGCCGTAGAGCATGTCGCCCCAAAATTCAACCCATGGTTGGCTTGTCCAATCACCTTTGATCGCAGGGATCGTCCAACTAGTATTCGTCACGGGGGTTCCGCCGCCCTGGTACTCGATCCTATCATCGACGGATACCATCTCACTAGAGTCCTTATGGATGACAGCCGCAGTCTTAACTTGATCTACCAAGACACTATCCGTAAAATGGGCATCAACCCGTCAAGAATTAAGCCTAGTAACACTACCATCAAGGGAGTGATACCCGGCGTGGAGGCCCGTTGTACGGGCTCCTTAACACTGGAAGTGGTATTCGGCTCTCCAGACAATTTTCCCAGCGAAGAATTGATCTTCGACATCGTCCCTTTCCGCAGTGGATATCACGCATTACTCGGACGAACCGCTTTCACCCGCTTTAATGCAGTCCCGCAATATGCTTATCTGAAGCTTAAAATGCCTGAACAGCGTGGCGTCATCACAGTCAATGGAAACATGGAGCGCTCCCTCCGTACTGAAGAGCACACCACGGCCCTAGCAGCCGAGGTGCATGGCGTCCTCATCAAGCCGAACAATTCATCGGTCATCAAGACCAATGACATTGCCAAAAGAGTCTGGTCCCCATCTCATTACGATAGCTCGATGGACTCGGACCACAAATAGCAGTTCTGCCTCCGCCAACTGCCCCATAAGGCTGCAGTATATGTACCACGCGTACATAACTACGCACTTAAAATACCTTGGGCAATGCCGAAGGCACACTGCGAAAAAGGTCCATAGTACGGTTCGACCCTATTCGGACCTCACATACCTTTTTTCTCTCTCTCTCACTGCAGGTTCATTCGAAAACCTACCAGCTGTACGGTTGCATGAGGGCCCTGATACGTCTCCATCGTATCTACTTTTCCAAACACTTTTTCCCTTGTTTTGGACTCTAACTTGCATGATTTGAATGGAACTAACCCGGACTGACGTTGTTTTCAGCAGAACTGCCATGGTGTTATTTTTGTGCAGAAATAAAAGTTCTCGGAATGACCTGAAACTCTACGGAGAATATTTTTGGAATTAATAAAAAATATTGGCGAAAGAATCAAGGCCAGGGGGCCCACACCCTGTCCATGAGGGTGGGGGCGCGCTCTACCCCCTTGGGCGCGCCCCTGCCTCGTGGGCCCCCTGGTGCTCCACCGACCTCAACTCCAACTCCATATATTCACGTTCGGGGAGAAAAAAATCAGAGAGAAGGATTCATCGCGTTTTATGATACGGAGCCCCTATGAGGCTGGATTCTCCTGATGTGCTCGGTCTTCATGAGCCAGCTCTTCTGGGCCTTGAAGAGCAGCTTCCATATCTCTTCGTGCGTAGTGCCGAAGAAGCGCTTCAGGGTCCGCGGCTCCTCCGGATTGAACTCCCTCATGAGGGAGGCCCGACGTTGGCAGGGGAGGACGCCGCGGAAGAGCATGATCTGCACCACGTTGGTGAGACCGATGTTCGTGCCCAGCACGTTGGTGATGCACTTCTGAACATTTTCACCTCCGTCGGGGACCCCCAATCAAGGCCCTTAGTGGTCCACAAGGTGAGCCTCATAGGGAGTCCGGATATGAACTCCGGAATTGCCACCTAGTTGGCACGACGGGGTTTGGTGATGTAGAACCAGTCCTGCTGCCAGACGTTGACGGTCTAGGCGGCGTTGGGCAACTTGCTTACCATGGCCCCGCCACAGTCCGCATGTTGTCCATCGACCACCTTTAGCTTTAGATTGAAGACCTTAAGCCACATGCCGAAGTGTGGTGGGATGCGGAGCAGAGCCTCACACACGATGATGAACGCCGATATGTAGAGGAAGGAATTCGGGGCTAGATCATGGAAATCTAGCCCGTAGTAGAACATAAGGCCGCGGAAGAAGGGGTGGAGGGGAAACCCAAGCCCCCTAAGGAAATGGGGGAGGAACACAACCCTTTCACCGGGCGCCGGAGTGGGGATGACTTGGTCCTTGTCGGGAAGCCTGTGCGCAATGTTCGTAGACAGGTACCCCGTGTTCCGGAGATCCTTCATGTCCTTCTCAGTGACGGAGGAGGCCTCCCACTTGCCCTTGGAGCCTGACCTGGCCATGGCTGGAGAGGGTGGTGGCGGTGAGGAAGATGGGAGCTTTTTTAGGCGTTGGAGCTTTGGAGATTGGAAGACAAAGGCTAGAGGAAGGCGTGCGGGAGAAAGGAGGAATCTTTGCCTTCTTATAGGCGGTGAAAATGCCAACCGTCCCCCACTTAAGCCTTAAACCTCGCCTATTCCCAATGAGATCGTGCGCCAGGAGCGGTTGGGTTACCCAAATCCCATTGATGAGAATCCCGTAATAAGTGGGAACGATCTCTGTTTTGACAAGACGTGACAAGGGGGGCTCGACCTCGAAACACAAAACGGGGAGTGTGAAAACGATTCAAAATACTGAAGAGACAAGTGTGATGCTTCGCCGAAAAAAGTTGTTAGTGAAGACACTATTTCTATTTTTATATCTTGCCGCCAGTTCTTTTATAAGGAAAGCTGATAGATGATGTTCAAAAAGAGGAACCCGCCTCGCAATGCCGAAGACAATCCACGTGCCGAACACGTCGTGATTGAAGACTGGTTTAGGCGCTACTGAGGGAGTCCTCGACTAAGGGGTCCTAGGGAGTCTAGTCTATTCGATATGGGTCGGACTGATGGGCCGTGAAGATAAAGGAAGAAGACCACCTCTTGTGTCCGGATAGGACTCCTATATGCGTGAACGGCAAGATTGGTGTCTAGATATGCTATTTCCTTTCCTTGTAAACCGACTCTGTACAACCCTAGGGCCCTCCGGTGTCTACATAAACCGGAGGGATTAGTCCGTAGGCAGGATCATAATATTCATAGGCTAGACAAGCTAGGGTTTAGCCATTACGATCTCGAGGTAGATCAACTATTGTAACCCATATACTCATTGAATACAATCAAGCAGGACGTAGGGTTTTACCTCCTTTAAGAGGGCCCGAGACGCACAACTTGGGCCCCCCTACCCGAGATCTGCCTGTTTTGACACCGTTAGTGGGCACAACCCACCTGGGCGCGCCAGGGAGCCCAGGCGCGCCCTGGTGGGTTATGCTCACCCCGGCACACCTCCGGTGCCCCTATTCTGGTACATAAGTCATTTTGACCTAGAAAAAAAAAGGAGAGGACTTTCGGGTCGAAGCGCCGCCGTCTCGAGGCAGAACTTGGGCAGGAGCACTTTTGCCCTCTGGCGGAGCGATTCTGCAGGGGGAACTTCCCTCCCAGAGGGTGAAATCATCGTCATCATCATCACCAACAACTCTCACATCTTGGGGAGGGCAATCTCCATCAACATCTTCAACAGCACCATCTCATCTCAAACCCTAGTTCATCTCTTGTGTTAAATCTTTGTACCGGGACTATAGATTGGTGCTTGTGGGTGACTAGTAGTGTTGATTACATCTCGTAGTTGATTACTATATGGTTTATTTGGTGGAAGATTATATGTTCAGATCCATTATGCTATTTAATACCCCTCTGATCATGAGCATGATTATCATTTGTGAGTAGTTACTTTTGTTCTTGAGGTCACGGGAGAAATCATGTTGCAAGTAATCATGTGAACTTGATACGTGTTCGATATTTTGATGATATGTATGTTGCGATTCCCTTAGTGGTGTCATGTGAACGTCGACTACATGACACTTCTCCATATTTGGGTCTAAGGGAATGCATTGTGTAGTAGTTATTAGATGATGGTTTGCGAGAGTGACAGAAGCTTAAACCCTAGTTTATGCGCTATTCCGTAAGGGACCAATTGGATCCAAAAGTTTACTCTATGGTTAGAATTTATTCTTAATTCTTTTCTCATAGTTGCGGATGCTTGCTAGGGGGTTAATCATAAGTAGGAGGTTTGTTCAAGTAAGAATAGCACCTAAGCATAGGTCCACCCACATACCAAATTATCAAAGTAGCGAACATGAGTCGAACCAACATGATGAAACTGACTAGATAAAATTCCCGTGTACCCTCAAGAACACTTTGCTTATCATAAGAGACTGTTTTGGCCTGTCCTTTGCCTCAAAAGGATTGGGCTACCTTGATGCACCTTTGTTACTACTACTGTTACTTGCTCGTTACAAATTATCTTGCTATCAAGCTACTCTGTTACTTACAATTTCAGCACTTACAGACATTACCTTGTTGAAAACCACTTGTCATTTCCTTCTGCTCCTCGTTGGGTTTGACACTCTTACTTATCAGAAAGGCTACAATTGATCCCATACACTTGTGTGTCATCACTTCTCATCCTCTCTTTCTCTCTCCCTAGCACCTCCTCCTTAGCTTCTCCCGCATCGGCGACTGCCAGCATCAACACCGCCTCCCAGCAAGTAGAGCTCCGCCGTGGCCTGTTAGAAGGGAGAGAGATGGATTATTGCGGAATATGATGGATGTATTGTTGAGCCTCGAGGGCGAGTATATATTGCGTACAAGACTTGGAGGGCAAGACACCTCCTAGAGATAAGATGGAAATAACTCTATCTAATCCCAGGCAATCTCTACTACCAAATATATCTCTAACATCCCCCGCAGTCGTAGCGGTAGCGTTGCGAACAATAGAAGCGTCGCGGATGGTCAGAGTAGAAAAAATAGCAGCCGACGGGCTGACGTCCCCCCATAGTCGTAGCGGGAGCGTCGCGAACGGTGTCGCGTTGCGGATGCGTTGACTATGGAGGAAGACGACAAGTTGCTCAAGTGGATGATAACCCTTTGTGCCAATGTTGAGGTAGCCGAGAGCGTAGGGTCGTGTAGCCATGGTCGAGGTAGCCGTGCGAATAACGCCGTGGTCGATGTCGAGTCGGGGTACCCGGTGTCGAGGGACTCGCCGTGGAGCCGCGGGCGCAAGGAGGCGCCGTGTTAGTCATAGGTGCAGTGGTGTCGAAGTAGTAGTGCGCCGAGAAGAAGACGGTGTTGACGACTAGCCGCGCAGGGTTTGCTGAGCCTGGGACACGCTGTAGATGAAGGCACGCATCGGTGTTGCCAACACCGGGCATGCGTAGACGAACAAAGACGAAGTTGACGAAGCACTGCACCAGGCTTGCTAGGCCCGGGGACACGTCGTAGACGAAGGCACACATCGGTGTTTCCAGCACCGGGCATGCGTAGACGAGGGACCTGCACGAGTTGTACGCCATGTCGAGGAGTCAGAGGGCCAGCAGAGAAGAAGACTTGACGACGGTTGTGGCGGCAATCGGCATGGGGGCCGATGTCACCAACGGCGGTCGGACTAGACGAAGTGGCCGGGGTAGATGACGACGACGCTAGCGACGGGCTAGTGCTGGACGAAGACAAAGGGGGTGGACGAGTGGCTGCGGCGGCTATGGGGGTAGCGGCGGCGGCTAGGTTAGGAGCGCGGCGGCGATGCTTGAAGGAGGTGAAGAACCCGACAACGTGACGAAGACTGGCACGGTGGGTGGCGTTCCCACGCCAAGGGAGATGGTGCGGTGCATACCACAGGAGATCGACGCGTGGTGACGGCGGAGTGGGCTGCATGTCCCGCCGCTACGGCCCGAAGGGGCGACGCAGCAGCGGCGGGCGGGCGGGTCAGGGCAATGATGGGAAGACCTCGGGGCGGCGGCGGGCCATGGCGCTGCGGCCCGAAGGGGCGACACAACGGCGACGCGTGAGTCGGCGGCGGGTGATGCAACGGTAGTGCGAGGGTCGATGCTGCCACGGACACGACCTGGAACAGACGTACTCGGGGCGGCGTTAAACCGCGGGTCGCGGCACTACGGCCCAAAGGGGCGACGCAGCGGCAGCACGTGGATCGGTGCAGCCACGGGGAGAACGACAGGGCGGCGGCGCTGTGGCCCGACGGGGCGACGCAGCGGTAGCCCGATGCTCGATCGGTGGAGGGGCATGCTGAACTCGGGGATGATCTTGACGGGACCTGCGGAGGCGCGCGCAACCAACGGGCCAGGTCGGTCGCGCGGCGTAGATGGGACGGATCGCGGGGCGAGTGGGTGATCAAGCCGATCGCACGCAAGGTCGGGGACGCCGCGCGGTGGAGGCGAGGTGGCGGACGAGTCCGAGATGAAGCCGACGACGGCGTTGGAGTAGAGGCGCACGAGGGTCGACGCGGCGGTGGGCGACACATACCTATCAAGATTAGATCAGAAAACCAAAAAGAGAAACACCGATCAAAACGACCGGCGAGAGAATGGAAAAATCTGGAGCAAGGGCTCGGGAAAAAGACTCTCTAGGGCAGCCAGTCAACACGACCGGCAGACGAACCCTAGGTACGGGCGGCGCGGCCCCCGGCGGTGCTCATGGAGGCCGACCGCCCTGGGGCGGCATGTGGGTGCGGAAGCTGCGGAGGCTAGGGTTTAGGATCGATTAGGTTGATACCATGTTAGAAGGGAGAGACATGGACTTGTTTTCTGCAGATGCTGCTCTAATTTCTTCCCAGGAAACCGTCGCCACACCTGCATCCGTCGGCGTGATCGACGTGCATGGCCCCAACGTCCATGCCCCGTCTCCCGAGGCTGCCTCGTCGGCCTCGCCCGCTGGCGTGTCTACGGCCCCACCGGCCTCGCCCGCTGGCACGACCGCGGGCCCGACTGGGTCGCCCGCTGCGTCCCCCGTCTCGCCTGGGTCGGCCCAGCCCGCCTCACCTGCGTCGGGCATCGCCAGGTCGCCAGCCGCGTCCCCGGGGCTGCCGTCCCCACCTGGCTCCCCCTCGTCGCCTGGTTCGGCCAACCCGACGCGTCTCCCCGGCCCGTGTCGCCTGTTGCTGACAATGGTTCAGCCGCGACACCACTGGTCGGGTCTCCGTCGTCGCCGCCACCATCTACCGACGATGCAGCTCCCGGGCACACCATGGTCACTCGTCACCGCGATCATACGCGTAAGGCCAAGACATACACGGATGGCACGGTGCGGTACGACACTCGTCGGCGTGCATTCTTTGCCGCACCCACTACTCATCGTGATGCTCTTGGTGACTGGCTTGGCGTGCCACCATGTCTGCGGAATTTGCTGCTCTTTGTCACACGAACACATTGGTGTTGGTGCCTCGGCCTCCTGGTGTTAATGTTGTGAACTGCAAGTGGATCTTTAAGACCAAGCATCGTCCGGATGGTTCGGTTGACAAGCACAAAGCTCGCCTTGTTGCTCGTGGTTTTACTCAACAGCAAGGGATCAACTATGGAGATACTTTCAGCCCCGCGGTGAAGCCTGCCACGGTTCGTCTGGTCCTCTCTCTCGCCTTCTCCCGCGGGTGGAGTCTTCGACAGATTGATGTGGGTAATGTTTTTCTCCACGGTTTTCTGGCCGAAGATGTCTACATGCAGTAGCCCCCTGGTTTTGAGGATGCTCGTTATCACTCTCATGTCTGCAAACTCCAGCGGTCCATCTACGGGCTCAAACAGTCACCGCGTGCCTGGTATGCTCGGTTGAGTCAGCGGCTCTCACAGCTTGGTTTTGTTCCCTCCAAGGCAGATGCGTCCCTGTTCATCTTTTCACATGGTGCTATTCAGATATATATATATATACATGCTGGTGTATGCTGATGATATTGTGATTGCTGGTTCTACACCTACTGTGGTGGATCGCCTTGTGCAGTCCTTGTATGCGAGTTTTCCCATCAAAGACTTGGGCCGGTTGGAGTACTTCCTTGGTTTGGAAGCGTCCTTTCATTCAGGGGGCATGGCATTGACGCAGAAGAAGTATGCACTTGATCTCCTTCATCGCGTCAACATGGAGAACTGCAAGTCCACTTCCACTCCACTTGCTACATCCGAGAGCCTTTCGCGTCACAGTGGTGCATTGCTGAGTACTGACGACTCTTTCAGGTATCGCAGTGTAGTTGGAGCACTTCAGTATCTGACACTCACTCGTCCAGATATCTCCTTTGCCGTGAACAAAGTGTGCCAGTTCCTGTCTCAGCCTACGGAGGTTCATTGGGAAGCAGTTAAGAGTATTCTGAGGTATGTCAAAGGTACGCTAGACATGGGACTACGGATTCGTAAGTCCAGATTTACTGGAGTCAGTATATTCACCGATGCAGACTGAGCAGGCTGTGTTGATGACAGGCGTTCTACTGGTGGCTTTGCTATATTTGTTGGACCCAATCTTATATCTTGAAGTTCCAAGAAGCAGCCTACAGTCTCGAGGTCTAGCACCGAGGCAGAGTATAAGGCGTTGGCCAATGGCGCGGCTGAAGCCATTTGGATAGACACAGTTCTCACAGAACTTGGAGTCACACGGCAGCGCACACCCATATTGTGGTGTGATAACTTAGGGGCAACTTACCTGACGGCGAATCCAGGGTTTCATGCTCGGACCAAACACATTGAGATTGATTTCCATTTTGTGAGGGAACGAGTAGCTATTGGTAAACTGGAAGTCAGGTTTATCTCAACTGATGATCAGCTAGCGGATGTATTTACTAAACCCGCTACTCGACAGATGCTAGACCGTTTCAGAACCAATCTGAATCTTGTATGTAGTTCAGATTGAGGGGGCATGTAAAATAGGGTCTAACATATTGTACATGTACACGTATTTGTATACGCATGTAATTGTATTATGATCATCTATATAAAGAGACGTGAGGCTGGATGTTAGCCACCCACGCAAAACCCTAAACCTACCTCTTCAACTTGCGACGGATGTATTATTGAGACTCGAGGGCGAGTATATATTGAGTACAAGATTTGAATGGCAAGACACCTCCTAAAGATAAGATGGAAATAACTCTATCTAATCCCGGACAATCTCTACTACCAAATATGTCTCTAACATGACCCTTCACCATTCTCCCGCTCCTCTCACCCTCCTCTTTCTACCCGCCTCCTATGCCCGCTCTCACAACCGTGGCCGCTTCTGCTTGCACCAACCGCCATGGCCACAACTCGACAGAAGCGCGCGCACTCCAGGATGCGACCAACTCAAAATCAGGCCCATCCAACATTGATTCTCTCCACACGACCCCAGGATCCGACCAAGTCAAAATCGAGGGACACGGTCCAAAATCAACGATCTCAATATTGGATGCGAGGCCTTTAAAATTATGAAGCATAGTGACATAGAAGGGGAGATTGGATAATATGCCCGTCTTTACTTGGGCTGTTGATAATTTGCCCCTCTTTACTTTCCGTTGGATGATTTACCGGGCTTTTCTTTTTCCAGTAGATAATATGCCCTTTTTAATTACTGTGATCATTTCTCGATTTTTATCCCAATGATCACCATGCGAACTGACTCGACTGCCCTTGTGGCAAATTACAATTACGTCCTAGTCTCCTTCCCTCTTTACATTGGTATACACAACGGAACCAACTGATCAAGAATCGTAGATTGATTCTATTACTTTGCATCATCATGTCCGTGCCCAGCGGACAGGCGGATGCACTGCCGGCCACCAAGCCGTCAACTCCGGTGGCCCCTGAACAGCCGGCCACCAAGCCAATCAACTCTGGCGACCCCTGGACAGCGAGGGTTCACACCAGCAGCCGGCGAGGTGATTCCACATGGGACACAAGGTATCGCCGCCTTCCGTGGCCTACTCATCCTCGGAGGACTCCGCAACCTCTCTATCGTCGGTGGACGCAAGGTCACGATGCAAATGGTGGCACTGGCGTGGTCGGCCGGCTGATGGTTCGCTGGTGGCGCGTATGAGGCGCAGCTGGCGTTGTTCTCCTCCGCAATCGCCTGCAGCTGCGCCTTCGCGGTGGTCGCTTCCTGGCGAGCGGCGGCTTAAGCGCGGACAACATCATAGATGGCACACTGCTCCGTGACGAAGTTGGGGTTCGCCGCGGCCCCTCCTCGCTTGCGCGCTCGCCGTAGATCTGGCCCTCCGCCAGCCGGTGCTGCTCCAGGAGGAACAACTTGTTCCTCATGCGCCTGCTGGAAGGCCGACAAAGGCGCCGGCGCAGGCTGCACCTCCGCCATGGCGGCGTCGAAGTGCGGCTGCGCCTGCTCCATGGTGAAGTCGACGTGCACAGGAGGCGCACAAGTCAGAGGGGAGGCGTCGAAGCTCATCTCCATCGTGGTGTCGTCCTTGTTGTCGGAGACCTCGGGCGAGCTGGCGGGCAAGCCGGCCTCGATCCGCCTGGCACGGTGGCTATGCCAGGCAGCGGCAAGGGTGGCCATCGCATGCTTCATCTCCAGCGACAGACTGTCCCACAATGTTTTCCCGCCGGCGGTCATGGCGGATGCAGTGCAAAGGAGGAGGATGTGGAGGGGCTGGTGTTGTGGTGTGGAGTTAGCCGGGTGTGGCCGCCTTTAAATAGTGAATTCCGGTGAGGCGAGGCGTTCGGGTGCGTCGATGCGCAGCGCCAGGGTTAGTTTCTCGGTCGGCGAGCCTGCTTAATGGCGGGAGACGAGCGACAGCGGCATTGAACGGGAGTGGTAGATATCCGTCCCGCCCTGTCCAATCACACGCCTCCCGCATTGAACAGGCGCGGACACCAGAGACATGTCGCGGGCGGTGCCCTCAGCCGGCACGACGCTTCAATGGCAGAGGCAGTGAGAGGTAGCGTCCGCCCTGAGCTGTCTCGAATTTTGAGTGGCGCGCTCTAGAGCAGCATGAATGCGGGCAGCTGGTGCTGGGCAGGAGCGCGAGCGGGAGGGGAGAGGGTTTTTTATGGTCTAGGGCTGTCAAAAACGGAATTGAGATCGGTCTGGACTCCCGCAAACCTTCCACATGCGTCTGGACCGCTGGCAGACCGATACAGGTTGGCATTGGATGACTTGTGTGGTCCGTACGGCGCGGTTCAGACGATGATGGGAGGTTTGCGGGTACGCCTTGAAGATGCCCTATGCCGGCTACTAGCTTCCCTCTCAACAACCAACCTCTTTGGTTTGGTAAATGAATATTCCTTACTTTTTGTTCCCTTTGCACACCCAACAAAAGTGGAATGTAATGCAGCAGGGTTTTGCTTGAGACCTGATTATTCCCGTGCTTGCAGAGTATGTGGTTGCCTACCTTAATTATCACCTGTTGTTTGATTTTATTTTTTATCATATTTTTGGTTGATTAGTATGCAACGGTGGCTGTCCTCCAAATCTCTGGATGGACACCGCCTCAGATGTGGTTATTCCTCTTACTGTGAGTGAGCGATGCTACGATTCTCATGAATGAGTAAAGGCGGAGATGATTGGGACAGGAACTTGATGCTCTCTGGTACCCGCGCATCCTATATGCGCAAAACTTTTCTTTAGTAATTTATAAAAAGTTCAAAAATTTCCAAATCTTGTTTGGAATCACAGATGATCAGGTATTGTACTCGTATAAAAAGTTTGGACAAGAAATGATTTCTATTGACTTTAGGGCAAAAAAAACATTCTTTTATGAATCTTTTTATACGACTACAATACTTGATCATGTTTGATACCAAAGATGGTTTTGAATTTTTTAAACTTTTTTGAATTATTAATTCATTTATTTTGCATATAGGGTGCGCTGGTACCCAAGTTCTCCTTTGTATTTTCCGAGATGATTGTCCCCCAAAAGAAGTGAGTAGATGTACAGCTGGATGGAGCCACAAAATGAAGTAGAAGAAGTTGGTCCTCCCTTTTGAAAACTAAACTGGAATGGAATGCACGTGGAGGCTTCTCATGTATCTCCATGTTAATTAGTTTGGCCTTCTTCTTGACAAACTTGTAGTATAAGCAGCTGCTTTTCCTTTCCCTCTCACCTGATGCAAAAATGCCCTTTTCCTTCCTAGGTCAGCTACCTCCCTTTGCCCTTGGTTGCTACACTTGTCCATCTTTGGGGCATATTCTTCTTTGCCTCTCAACCGATGCAATGCAATGCGATGCCCCCACAATACAATTTGCATATGCTTTGCTCTCTTCCCTCTGCAACCCAAATCCAAACTTACTCCCCATGCAACCATCAACTATACTAGCAAGCAAGCAAGCAAGGACAAGTTTGGATGGATTTCCCATTCATTCACCTCCCAATATATATCTATCTATCTCCTGGTTGCAACAGCACGGCCAACTCACACGTAGACGTAGTACATACAACGTACGGGCATCTAGCTAGTATATCGATCGATCGAATCGATCCATCGTTATGGGGTGGTCGTCGACGTCGACGTCGGCGCCGGCGCCGGCGGTGCTGCTGCTGTGGTTGCTCGCGCTGGCATTCAGGGCGGACGCGCTGGCGGCCAACTGGGGCACGCGCGCGCTGCACCCGCTCCCCGGCGACGTCACCGTGCAGCTGCTCAAGGACAACGGCTTCGACAAGGTGAAGCTCTTCGAGGCCGACCCGGCGGCGCTCAAGGCGCTGGGCCACTCCGGCATCCAGGTCATGCTCGGCCTCCCCAACGAGCTGCTCGCCACCGTCGCCCGGGACGTCGCCGCCGCCGAGCAGTGGGTGCAGCACAATGTCTCCCACTACGTCTCCGACTACGGCGTCGACATCCGGTAACTGACCATTCTCGATCTCTTTTCTTCTTCTCCATTCATTCTTTCTTTCATCAAACGAACAAGAGAAATCAAACTGATGGACATGCATGGACGATCGATCCATGGATGAAGGTTCGTGGCGGTGGGCAACGAGCCGTTCCTCAAGTCGTACAAGGGCCAGTTCGAGGCGGCCACGCTCCCGGCGGTGCGCAACGTGCAGGCGGCGCTCGTCAAGGCCGGGCTGGCGCGCCAGGTGCGCGTCACCGTGCCGCTCAACGCCGACGTCTACGAGTCGCTCGACGGCCGTCCCTCCTCCGGCGACTTCCGCGCCGACATCACGGGCCTCATGACCAGCCTCGTCCGCTTCCTGCTCGACAGCGGCGGCGTGCTCGCCATCAACATCTACCCGTTCCTCTCCATGGACGCCGACGCCAACTTCCCGCGCGACTACGCCTTCTTCCCGGCCCCCGGCGCGCCGCCCTCCCAGGCCAGCGTGCAGGACGGCAACGTGCTCTACACCAACGTCTTCGACGCCAACTACGACACCCTCGTCGCCGCGCTCGAGAAGCACGGCCTCGGGAACATCACCGTCGTGGTGGGCGAGATCGGCTGGCCCACCGACGGCGACGCCAACGCCAACGTGGCCGACGCGCGCAAGTTCAACCAGGGCCTCTTCGACCGCATCGTCGCCGGCAAGGGCACCCCGCGCCGGCCCCAGATGCCCGACGTCTACGTCTTCGCGCTCCTCGACGAGGACGCCAAGAGCGTCGACCCCGGCAACTTCGAGCGCCACTGGGGCGTCTTCAACTACGACGGCTCGCCCAAGTACGCGCTCCGCCTCGCCGGCGGCAAGGGCGTCGTGCCGGCCAAGGGCGTCAGGTACCTGTCCAAGCAGTGGTGCGTGCTCCGGCCCGACGCCAGCCCCACCGACCCGGCCATCGTCGGCGCCGTCGGGTACGCGTGCCAGTACGCCGACTGCACCAGCCTCAGCCCGGGGTCGTCGTGCGGCGGCCTCGACGTCAGGGGAAACGTCTCCTATGCCTTCAACCAGTTCTTCCAGTCCGCCAGCCAGCAGAAGGGCTCCTGCGGCTTCAACAACCTCTCCGTGGTCACCACCACCGACCCCTCGCAGGGCACATGCCGCTTCAAGATCATGATCGACACCGGCCGGCACGACCTCACCCACCAGGAGGACTCGGGCGCCGCCAGGGCCGCCGCCGCGTGGGGCACCGTCGTTGCCGTGCTCGCATTGCTCGCCATCGTGGCACTCTGACCCCCTCCCTCTTACATTGGCATTGATGAGGACGCGCGCGCTCACCACCTCAGCGGCTGGCTAGCCTAGAGAAGAAGGATCAAACAATTATTTCCTTCTTTTTCCTGTACATATCGGCTGTGAAGCTCCCCGGCAAGGATTAGAATTGTACTGTATATTTGTACATAATATACACGCAACCCTCACAAGTCAGGAGCGTTGCACGAAAGATCCTCTATGCTGGAGGGAAAACAAAAGGGCCAACCCTAGCCTGCGCCACCAGCAGCCCTGCCCGCGCCTCCCTTCCCCTCATCGCTGCCGACGGGCAAAGCCCGGTTGGCGTAGGGGCGGCGCGGCTGTTGCGGTTTGGCGGCGGTGCCATCCGGGTCGTGGTGGATGTCTTTGGTGTGCGGCGTGGATCAGGTTCGTGGTGGTGGACGACGGCTAGCGCATTGATACGAGGGGCTGACTCGGTCCGTGTTGGTCTCCATTGCGTTGTGCTTCTCGTGTCTGATACTTTTTCATGGCATCGGTCCGAGTTGGGCTCCTCGGGTGTTGTCGTGCCGTCAGTCGGATCGGCTCCAGAGACCATGGGCGGTGGCCGTCTGCAGTCACTGGGTTGCGTCCCCACGATTCACGGAACCGGCAGGTGTAGGCGCCTTCTACTGTGGAGGCGCTAACCCAGACATGAAACATTAATCGAGGTACAAAAATCACAAAATCGACATTGAATAGTACACAACATAAGCTGGGCTTTAAATTTGACCCATTCTCACATTGATGCTAAATTCATTATTTTTGTATATCGCCCAATGTTTTGAATTTTGATTTAAATTTTTGCGACAACATAGAACAATATTTTTTCAATATGCTAATTTCTTTTTCAGATTTTTGACACATTTTTGTACACCCTACGGCATTCGGTGCATCGGTAGCACGATAAGCACCAGTGCACCAGATACTTTACCCAACTGACTCGCTATGAGAGGATGCCGAAGAAGATACCCAGCATGAAGCTCGATCCGGAGACGCCGTCGCGGCGTTTGCAGCAGCATCCGTGTTGGAAGGTGAAATGCGAGACGAAACCCAGAAGGACTGCCAGGTGGGCCAAACCAACCACGAAAGGCAGGCCCATGGGGTACACGCACTCACCCCTGTCGTTCAACCTGATATCATCAGGCTTCTATTTAATTTTCTTGTAAGAACCAAGTAAGTATCGTTTTCGGTTCCAAACAAACAAAAACATAATGCTATGAATAATCATGTCATGTGCTTGCTTACCTTGGGCCTTGTGGCATCGGCAATGAGAATCAAGGCCTCATCGCTGATTAGTCGCGAGGGGGGCGCGAGATCCTGCGTCTGCTCGCGTCCGCACGTCGGAGAAGTTCATCTGTGATTGAAGGCGCCCGAGACGCCACGCCGCCGCGCTTTACACGTGGGCGGTCTCGAACGTTTCGACCCCGAGGCGTGTATCGCCGGAGCGGATCTTCGCGTAGTAATATATGTCGGAGGAGCGGAGGCAAACGCCGCAGTAGCCCGAGCTGCTCCAGGGGCGCGGCGGCATGGCGGGGCACTGGAAGAGACGGGGGGAGAAGACGCAGCGGCAGCGGGGCGCTGAAAGAGGCAGGGGAGAAGGCGCGGCGCCGGAAAAGGCGAGAAAGAAGGCGCGGCGGGAGGGAAATCGTGGCCGTGGGCGGGCGCAGGCGCACGGCGCCGAAGAGGTGAGGAAGAAGGCACGACGGGAGGGAAATCGTCGCGGTTGACGGGCGCAGGCGCGCGGCTTTAAACCAGCGCGTTGGGCGACGCGCGCCAAAACTACCACGCGCGCTGCCGCTACCTCATCCACCAGGACGACTCCGGCACCGCCAGGGCCACCACCGCGTGGGGCGCCGTCGTCGCCGTGCTCGCATTGCTCGCCATCGTGGCACTCTGACCCTCCCTCCCTCTGACATTGATGAGGACACGTACGCGCGCTCACCACCTCAGCGGCTGGCTAGCGTAGAGAGGAAGGATCGAACAATTCTTTCATTATTATTTTTTCTTTATCGGCGTCAAGCTCCCTGATCGGCAAGGATTAGAATTGTATATTTGTATATGAATATGTAGTGCAACGCTCAGGGGATCAGGAGGAATGTGTTGCACAAAGATCCTCTATCCTCCTCCGACTAATATAATGGAAAATAGGAAATGCGAGGAGTTGTGTAAAAAGTCCATTCAATCTTTCGGCTTTGCCTTGTTGTCGTATTGTCGGGGAAGAAAATGGGGCACACGTATTCTTTTTTTTTCTGATAAAGGGCGCTTTTATTATCTTAAAATGTAGCATCAAGCGATACAAAGCATTTAGAGTATCACCCGGCCTCTGCATAACTAGGATGCACACAGTCAAACATCAAAAATCTGACAAGAAAAAAATGACAATTCGGCAACAGTAGAGTCCTATAAACTGACACTATGCCTATGTCGAAACGGTTGGTGGACCGATGCAGAGATTATGCTGCCACCCAAGTTGGGTAAAAAAACTCCATAGCCACCTGCTCCAATCGCGTACACACCGTCTTAAATAGCGGTTGGTACTCCGCACGTCGTAGCATAGACCACATACGAAGCGAGTGCGTACAACAAAAAATAACCTGCAGAGGAGAAGCATTTTTGTCATTAAAAACCAAATCGTTTCTACATAGCCAAAGCGACCATAGTAAGGCATACGCTCCCACCCTTATTAGCGTTTTGAACCAATTTGAAATACCGTCCAACCAATGACCAAAAATATTGGCAACACTTGTGGGCGGATACAAATTTGACGCTATTTGGATGACTGACCACGTAGAATGCGCAAACTTGCATTGAAAAAAGAGGTGTTTAATTGTCTCGTTATGAGTACAAAAATAACACTTCTTACTTCCTGGCCAGTTGCGTCGTGCAAGGTTGTCTTTGGTTAGCACAACACCTCTACGGAGATACCACACGAATCTTTTAACTTTTAGTGGAATCTTTGCCTTTCAGATTTTCTTGTTATTGCTCTTCGGTACATCAGAATGCGTGAGCGCACGATACATAGTATCTACCGTGAAAGACCCCGATGTAGTAAGGTTCCAGCGAAACACATCACGGCCTTGCATCAGGTTAATCAGATCCAGACGGGATAAGAGATTATGCCATGACATAAGTTGGGCGTCAACCAAATCCCGCCTGAACGAAATATTCGGCGGGGATGAGCTGAGCACCTGCGCAATAGTATTGTTCTTATCGCGAGCAATGTTGTACAAGGCTAGATATTGTTCTCGGAGACTGGCATTGCCTAGCCAAATGTCTTCCCAAAAACGAATCTCCGACCCATCCTTTATCGCGAAAGACCCAAAGCAAAAGAGTTGTTTCTTTGCCGCCATTAGGCCAGCCCAAAAGTGTGAGTCGCCAGGTTTCCAAAATGCCTGAGACACCGCCTTTTGGCCTAGATACTTGTTGCGCCGTATGGTTTGCCAAACACCATCCTCAGTAAGAAGTTTGAACAACCATTTACTATGTAGGGCCTCATTCTTGACCTGCAGGTCATGAATTCCAAGGCCACCTTGGTCTTTCGGCCTACAAACCACGCTCCATTTGGTCAGCCGGTATTTTTTCTTTTCACCATCTCCTTGCCAAAAGAATCTCAACCTAAAATAGTCCAATCTTTGCAAGACCCTTTTTGGGAGTTGGAAGAAAGAAAGCATACAGAGAACCATATTTGTGAGGACAGAGTTTATCAAAACCAGCCGTCCTCCAACTAAGAGCAACTTGCCTTTCCAACTGCTCAACCGTTTCTCTAGGCGCTCCTCTACATGCTTCCACTCCGCAACGGTGAGACGTCGATAATGAATCGGTATTCCCAGATATTTGATCGGGAATTGGCCAAGTGCGCAACCAAATAGGTCCGCGTAATCGGCCGCTACCTCGACGGCTTCTCCAAAGCAGAAACACTTCGCTTTTATGGAAGTTAATTTTAAGACCTGACATTTGCTCAAACGCTGACAACAGGAGTTTCATGTTTTGAGCCTTGTACAGGTCATGTTCCATAAAAAGTATTGTGCCATCAGCATATTGCAGAATAGAGAGGCCACCATCCACAAGGTGTGGCACTGGCACTACCCCAGCAATTTGCCCGTCCTGCTTAGCGCGCTCAATCAGAATAGCCAACATGTCAGCCACAATGTTAAATAACATTGGGGACATGGGATCACCCTGCCGTAGTCCTTTTTTGTCTGGAAGTAATGACCTACATCATCATTGACTTTGATGGCCACGCTACCTCCAGTTACAAAATTTTGGATCCACTGGCACCATTTTTCAGAGAAACCTTTCATCTTTAGGGCCTGTTGGAGGAAAGACCATTTGACCTTGTCATGGGCTTTTTCAAAGTCAATTTTGAATACTACTCCACTTAGGTTTTTCCGATGCATCTCGTGGACGGTCTCATGCAGGATTACTACACCATCAAGTATATTCCTTCCTTGCATGAAAGCCGTTTGAGATGGTCGGACAACATGGTCAGCTACCGAGTTAAGCCGATTCGTAGCCACTTTGGTGAAAATCTTGAAACTGACATTAAGGAGGCATATGGGTCTGAACTGCTGGATCCGTTCAGCCTCCTTAATCTTTGGCAACAAGACAATCTCGCCAAAATAAGCCTAAATAGCTCAAGTCGGTCGGCATGAAGACAATTGAACAACTCCATAAGGTCAGCCTTGATGATATCCCAGAAATTCTGATAGAATTCTGCGGGGAAACCATCTGGGCCTGGAGCTTTGTTGTGTTCCATTTGGAACACTGCAGCTCTCACCTCCTCTTCCGAGAATGGTGCTGTCAAGATATCGTTTTCTTCTGTCGTGACTTGTGGAATGTCATCTGTTCGGGTCTCGTCAAGGGTGAAATTCCCTTCAGCCGGTGCTCCGAACAGAGATTTGTAGTAGTCGGTGATATACTTTTTGAGCTCCTCTTGACCTTCGATCCGCCCCTCATCTTGTTGGAGACTATAAATACATTTCTTCCTATGCCGCCCATTAGCGATCAATTGGAAGTATCTTGTATTACTATCACCCATCAAAATGAAATCGGCTTTGGATCTCTGGTAGTATTTGATCTCCTCTTCTCGCAGAAGACGGGCAATCTTCTCATTAGATTGATTTTTTAATTCAATCTCTTGTTGAAATAAGATGCGCGTCTCTGCAATTTTGTCGAGGTCATCAATAATGGTAGAGAGACGTTGTTTTCTTTTTTATAAATCCCGTTGGTATGTTTTGCCCATCCAGAGAGGTATTGCCTCATGGCCCTTATTTTAAAGTTCCATCTCTGAATAGGTGTACGACCAACAGCGGGCCTCTCCCAAATAGTCTTGATCATGTCTACAAATCCATCCCTATGCATCCATCCCAATTCAAATTTGAAAGGGCGTCGGAAGCTGGTTTCGTAGAATTAGAATCCAGAATAATGGGTGCATGATCCGATAAAGCCTCAATACGCTCTAGGGCTCGCACGGTTACCAGAGGAAATTTTAGTTCCCATTCGGTATCCATGAGTACCCTATCAAGCTTCTCGTATGTTGGCACATGTCGGTTATTAGCCTAAGCGAACTGCCGTTCCGACATACTGGCCTCCCGAAGATCCAAACTGTCTATCACAACATTGAATAGGAAAGGCCAATGAGTGTCAAAACGTTCATTATTTTTCTCTTCCTGATACTTAAGGATATTAAAGTCCCCTCCAATAAGCATTGGATGCGGGTTATCCTTAGCCAGATTTACCAATTCCCGAAGGAAAGCAGACTTATGCTCATCTTGGGCAGCCCCATAGACAGCGACAAGAGTCCATGTAAAATTATCAGCTCTGTTTCTTAGATGAAATTTTATATGAAATTCACCGATCGAGAAAGCTAACAAGTCCATGACTGTTGTCAGTATCCCAAGAAGGATTCCTCCAGACCTTCCACGAGCTGGTAGACTATGCCATGTGTAGTCGAAACCACCTGATAGGTGATCGAGGACATGCGGGCGAAAGTCACACTTACCAGCCTCAGAAATTGCCACAAAATCCAAAGCATGTTCCCGTACACAATCACCAATGTGTTTATGTTTAGCCAAGTTTGAGAGACCTCTGCTATTCCAAAACATGCCTCTCATATGGAAACTCAGATTGGTGTGGAACTCTTCGCCTTCTTGGGCGGTTTTTGTTTCTTTTTAGAGGCGTGTGATTTAGATTTCCGCGAAGACGCTGTGAAGTCACATAACATGGACCCAAGTCTTGCGTCATCCAATACAACCTCACATCCAATTGAGATTGTTAATTACCAGTAGCACTGGGACAAACAAATGCTACTGTTAAAAAATAGCTGTAGCGTCGTAACAGTAGTGCGTCTACCAGTGTTACTGGTAGCAAAAAAGCCAGGGCTACTGGTAAGCTCTTTCCTAGTAGTGTCAAGTTACTTTCACCACGATTCATTGATTTAGCGTTCATTGTCTTGATAAGTGTTATGTGGGTGGATCAGGTACTGTTCTTACTTGAACAAATACCTACTTATGATTAGACGGTCGGCTCCTGCGTCAGTTTCCGCTAACAGATCTGTTGTCCGGTTTGGGGAGTCAGCGTTGGAGATGCACATAGACGCTGCCTAATTTTGAAAGCCTCACTAGAGTTGAAGTTTAAAAAATATCCGTCAAATCAAATACTCCGTCCGTCCCAAAATAATTGTCTCAAGTTTAGTACAACTTTGTACAAATACTCCCTCCGTCTCAAAATAAGTGTCTGAAATTTAGTACAACTTTCTACTAAAGTTGTACTAAACTTGAGACATTTATTTTGGGACGGAAGAAGTATTAAATATGCTTGAAGCTTCCCACATGCATTGTAGAAATCCGACTCTAATCATGATATGTGAATGTGAGTTAACAAAATAATCAAACCAGGAAAAAAAGAACCTCCAACATAATGGGCGATCCATCGAACGTTGGGGAGACGTACGTACGCTAGCTAGGTTTCTATAGGAGGAGGAGGGGAAAGTTTCTTGGAGGAGCAGAATGCCAAGGCCAAGGCAAAGACGAAGGGTTTGAATGCATTCGCCATAAGGTGATGGTGATCCAATTTAAGAGCGGCGTAACACTCCGGGGGTTTACCACGCCTCCCCGGCCAGATCGCCCCCACGTCGCGGAGATATAGTCGTACCGCCCACCACGTCAATAACCTGCATACACCCACACCGTAAGAGAAGAGAAGCAATTAGTTACTCCCTCAAGTAATGATCTAAACGCTATTATATTTCTTTACGGAGACGGAGGGAGTACCGTTTATGAACGGCTCAACTCACTCACCATGAGAGGATGGCGAGGAAGATGCCCAGCGCGAAGCTCGATACGGAGACGCCGTCGCGGCGCACGCAGCACCATCCGTGTTGGAAGGTGAAATACGAGACGAAACCCAGAAGGACAGCCAGCTCGGCCAAACCCACCACGAAAGACAGGCTCATGGGGTACACGCACTCACCCCTGTCGTTCAACCTGATATCCTCAGGCTTCTATTTTTTTAAAAAAAATAGCAACAACCAAGTAAGTATAGTAATTCCGTTCCGTTCCATTAAACACATGCAAACAAACAAACAAAAGGATAATACTACTATGAATAATCATGTCATCTGCTTGCTTACCTTGGGCCGTGTGGCATCGGCATAGAGAATCAAGGCCGCTATGGCTAATGCTACTACCGACTTTATTAATAACCTTTTTAACCTTTCTGTGTCCATTTCGTTGTTATCAGCTTGGCGGTAGGATCATGTCATGTGGGATGACAATCCACTTAGTTTGGCATGCAGATCTACTGCGCACCATCTCGCAAGCAAAAAAGAAACAAGAGAAATAAGATGGATAGTAAAGACAGACATTATGGAAATGCACGTACGTACTCACAATTCACATGGAAATGCATCCCATTGCCGCATCCACGGGATTGAAATCTGTGTATGCATCGCGTCGGCTTCTCGAGTATGCATGCATGCTTGACTCTTATTACGAGGAAGGAACGGGAATGGAAGCCCATCGTGGGGAGGGGAATGAAAGTAGGTGAGAGGGCGTTTAGCGGTGGAGCTAGTTCCTCGTTTCTCGTGTGGTACTCCCCCTGTCCCAACTTAAGGGGACCTCCGACTTTCTTGGAGAGTCAAACTTTTCTAAAATTTTAACCGGCTTTATACTAGCTACTACTTCTTCTGGTGTGATGGAGACATCCTCCTTCAAGAGGGGATCCAGGCTGGAGATGAGGCCGTCGGCAAGAAGGATCCCCTTGGCTGCCTCGAAGAAACATGTTAGTAGCATCGAGGCGAGGCAATCAGCATGGTGGATGAATTTTCAATGAGAGCGAGGAGGACGTACGTGGAGGGGAACGGGATTGGGATAGGCCAAGTGTGTTCTGACTTCTGAGCTTCCGACAAAGACAAAGAGAATAACTCGCTTACCGTCGGAAACTGAGTTGGCCGATCGGGCAATCGTAGCCGTGACTCGTGCGCGTATATTTTATTATATTTCTTAAAAATATATGCTACCATGCATGGTTTATTAAAAAAATACCAGGGTGAAAGCAAATACTCCTCGGTCGCACAATATAAGACATTTTTGCAAGCAAATGTCTTCTATTATGAGATGGGGAGAGTATCTTTTAATAAAAGTTGTGATGAAAATAATTTTGTCGATCGCCGGGGGGATGACGCATGCTAGCATTCATATTGAGGGAGTCACGCGCAGCTCACGCCTAACTTTTTCTTTCCTCTTTCAATTCCCTCTACCCGGAGGGGTGGCGTCCTCCCGGGAAATAGCCAAAATAATATTCACTAAGTTCTAAATACATTTATTTGAGCGACAAGTAATTCAGGACGGATGGGGTATCAAATACTATATTTGTAGCTACCATATAATTTTTGTATTTTTTTGTTGTCCATGGCAATTTATTTAATAAGTCCATGGCAAATTTATTACATATAGCTTTGTATTTGTTATAGTCCATGGCAATTTATTAATAAGTCCATGGCAAATTTAGTACATATAGCATGGCAAATAATTTGTATATAAGAGGGCATTTTTTGCTGGTCATACTATGGCAAATCATTTTGTGTATGTTCCATGGCAATTTTCATATTATGTAGACAATTTTTTTTCATTGTGTCATGAATTAGATATTTTTTGCCAAAAATTATCTTGCCACATGAATTAGCAAGTTTTTGCAAATCTATGTATGTATTTTAAAAAATTATATGCGTTTCCGCGATGTGTTTTTTTTCTTTGGACTATTTTTTGTTTTTGGCATATGGATGACGCTGGGAAGGGAAATGCTCAATAAAAGGCCTGCCAGCTATCGAGTCGCACTAGGGGGGTTCTCCTAGCAAACGTTTTCGTTCGTTGCCTTCCCGAGCAATAATTTTGTTCGCTGCACCTCCTCCTCCCAGCTGACGTTCCCCAATTATTTGCGTCCTAGATTCAACTCCGCCTGCCATCACCCTGCAGTCTGCCGGCAGGGTGAGCGTGAATGCGACGCCAGCGTCAATGTTGTATGCAGCGACTCCGAGTGGAAGGATGCCACTGGGCATATGGTATGACTCGACGATGTCGTAGGTGCTCTCATTGTTCGCCGAGGTGTTGATCTCTTGCAAGAGGAAGCAGACGGTTTCTGTGCTAAAACCGGCAGATCGTGAGTAGGGGGTCCCAAGCTTGATGATCTGAGCTAGATGGTAACAGGAGAAAGTAGGGACACAGTTCTAACAATGTTCAGGGCCTCTCGAAGAGGTAAAACCCTACGTCCGACTTTTGATATATAGAATGTGATGGGGTTGCGTCCAGCATAGTTTATGGTTTCTTTGCTGGTTGCTTCTTTTGGTGCTCATGACGAGCAACCCGCTCATCGGTTCTAGAACGCTTCTTGCATCGGCGTGTACGCCTTTCATTAGCGGAACCGAGCAGATCTTTGATCGAATCTTTCTGTTCTTTTTCTACTAGCCAGGTGTCTTCCCTAACACAGTATCTTGATACTATGTCCGATAGCTCAGGAAATGTTTTGAATCGTCTCCGTTCGAAGACATTATGGATGCCTTCATTATGACAATTATAACGGAACGCCGAAATAGCAGCAATCTAGTATCTTATTTTTTACGAACAAGAATCTCATCCAAAACTGACAAACGGTTTTTCTAGTCTTCTGTTTAACATAGGCCAAATCCCAGACGTCGGTTGGTCCCGAACCCTCGAGACAATATGCAATGTGGGGGGAGAGCAAATCCGAATCCGAATTGATTTGACATCGTCCCGCCGATGCAAGGGTGGCTCAAGGGGACCCTTGGGACGGTTGCGCGGCGGCGTGTCCGAGATCATCTTGAGAGCTCGAATCCGATCTCCAAGCTCCATTCGATCGGCTGCGGACACTGTCTGCTAAGGGGTGACCCGCTGGTTCCTCGGCCACGACCACCGAACCGTCCTCGACCGGATCCGAGGATGCTCCAAAAATTGCTTAGGTAGTACTAGAAAACGGCCCTGTGCATTGCAACGGGAGTAAAAAAAATCATAATCTCCAACGGCCATGACCACATTTTGCTGCATCACCGAGATATAATATCACTTTCAATTTCATGAAAATCATGAACAATTTTTGAAATCATGAAAAAAAAATTAAACTCATGCACATATTTGAAATCGCGAAGATTTTTCAAATCCGTGAACACTTTTACAAATTTTCAAACATTTTCTAAAATCAAGAAATTTTATAAAATTCATGACCATTGTATGCTATTTGCAAACATTTTTAAAAAATGTGAATTTTTTTAAAACAATTTTCTTGAGTCGGTGATTTTTTTCTAGAATCGACGGAAATTTCCTTTGTAAATTGGTGGAATAATTTTTGAAATAGACGAACATTTATTTTTATTAAATGAACATTTTATGAAATGCATGATATTTTTGATTCGGTGAACATTTTATGAATGAATAAACTATTTTTAAGTCACAAACAGTTTTTCAGTTTTCAAGATATTTTTTCATTCACAAACATTTTTTGAATTGCCGTAATTTTGTTCAATTTCATTAAAAAAATTCAATACACGTACCTTTTTGAAAATCATGAACATTTTTTATTTTCCGAACATGGTTTCAACAGCTCAACATTTTTTGAAAAACATATTTTGACTAAATAGAGAACTATTTTTTGAATCCACACACATTTTATTTGAAAATTCTTTTTTTAAAAATTTTGGAATTTTTTTTAAGTCCCAAGTTATTGAAAGTATAAAAAACAGAAATGAAAAAGAAAAAGAGAAAATAAAAAAGAAATATAAGAACCAGGCTACCCGGACATGGCCCGGCCCAACCTGGTGTGTTGTGTCTTCTGCCGGCACGCAAAGCATTGTATAGGAGTTCCCTACTACATGGGCCGGCCAGGCGGGGTATTCCTCTGTGTGAAACGTTTTTTATCACTTATAGATGGCATTGGTGCATAATATTTTGCAACTTTGGTGGCAATTTCCATGATGTACCAGAAGCAATAAAACTTCTATTATTGGGTAGTTATAGATGTAGATTTTGGTTTAACTAGCAAAACGGCCCGTGTGTTGCAACGGGTGAAAATAATAGTTCATAATCTCCAATGTCCATGACCACATTTTGCAGCATCACCGAGATATATTATCACTATCATTTTTGTGAAATCTTCAAAAAAAATAAAATCATTTACATTTTTTAAAACTCATGAACATTTTTACAGATTTTGAAATATTTTCTAAAATTATGAACATTTTCTGAATTAATTAATATTATAATATTTGTAAAAAACTAAAATTGTGAACATTTTTAAAATATTTTTCTTGTATAGGCGAACATTTCTAGAGTTGCCGAACATTATTTTGGAAATTGGTGGAACAATTTTTGAAATTCACACATATTTTTTGATTTAACGAACATTTTTTGAAATGCATGATCACTTTTTGAATCAGCGAATATTTTATGAAACAATGAACTATTTTATAAGTCACGAATAGTTTTTGCTTTTTTGGATATTTTCAATTCATGAACGTTTTTTTGAATTGGCGAAATTTTTGCTCAATTTCATTAACATATTTTAATACACAAACATTTTGAAAAAATCATGAACATTTCCTGATTTCGCGAACATTTGTTTCCAAAATTGTGCACATTTGTTAAAAATCGCAAACATTTTTTGAATCCACAAACTGTTATGAATTATTAAACATTCTATATGGGACCTCATGGGATGCCGTCGCCGACCGCTATCTCGCAGCGCTGCAAGTCGTCGTCCTCCTGCGTCCCGCCCATCTATCGCGCGACGACACGGTCTTTGATTTCCAAGCCTAGAATATTCTAGGCTGTCTTGAAGAGTTGAACAACGGCGTGCCGGAGGAAGACAACGAGCACGCGGCCACCGTCGTAATTAGTCTTGTTTTGTTTATATTGTATCTTGACACTGTATCTCAATCGTATGAATGTAAAGCGAGAGTTATGGTTCCTTCCCCAGTAAGGCAAAAATAAATAAGAGAAAAAAAAAAGAATGGACAATGTTACTCTCATTTTCCACACTTGTGCTTCAAAGTAGCACCATGTTTTTCATATAGAGAGTCTCTTATGCTTTCATTTCATATAACTAGTGGGAATTTTTCATTATAGAACTTGACTTGGGGACTTCCTCAAATGTTCGAGGTCTTCTTGAGCAAGCAAGTTGGATGCACACCCATTTTGTTTTCTTTTAAACTTTCATACACTTATAACTCTTAGTAAATCTGTTGCATGACAATCCTTACTCCTTATATTGACATCAATTGATGGGCATCTCCATAGCCCATTGATTAGCCTCGTTGATGCGAGAATTTCTTCTTTTTTGTATTCTCCATATCAACCTCTATCATCATATTATATTCTATCCATAGTGCTATATCTATGGCTTGCGCTCATGTATTGCGTGAGAGTTGAAAAAGATGAAGCGCGTTAAAAAGTATGAACCAATTGCTCGGCTTGTCATCGGGGTTGTGCATGATAAATACTTTGTGTTAAGACGATGGAGCATGAGAAGGCTATATAATTCTGTAGGGATAACGTTCTTTAGCATTGATATTTTGAAAGGCATGATTGTTTGTTGGTATGCCAGAGTATTTATGTCTTTATGTCAAATTATAGACTATTGCTTTGAATCATTTGGATTATAATATTCATGCCATAAAAGAAAGATTACATGATGAATATGATAGGTAATATTCCACATCAAAAATCCCGATGGTAATCGAAGAGCGAGCGTGCCGACGGCGATCACATCAACCTTGGAACCATTTGCCACGCGCATCGTCACTTCTTTCTTCGCCAGCCTTTGTCTATTCCGTAGTTCCTGTTTAGAGTTGCAAATGTGAGCAACCGAACCGGTATCAAATACCTAAGCACTACAACGAGAGCTTACAAGGTACACATCAATAATATGTATATCATATATACCTTTGTTGACGTTGGCCCCCTTCTTGTCGGCCACATACTTGGGGCAATTCCGCTTCTAGTGGCCAGTTCCCTTGCAATAGAAGCACTCAGTTTCTGGTTTGGGTCTAGCCTTGGGTTTCTTCACGGGAGGAGGAGCAAACTGTTTTGCCTCTCTTCTTAAATTTTCCCTTCTTTCCCTTGCTCTTCTTGAAACTAGTGGTTTTATTGACCATCAACACTTGATGCTCCTTCTGTATATCCGATTCCGTGAATTTCAGCATCGCGAATAGCTCGGAGACTAACTTGTTCATCCCTTGCATGTTACAATTAAACACAAAGCTCTTATAACTAGATGGTAACGATTGAAGAACCCTGTCAGTGACCGCCTCAGGCGGGATCTCAACTCCCAACTCAGCCAGACGGTGGTAATACCCAGACATTCTGAGTATGTGCTCACTGACAGAGTTGTTCTCCTCCATTTTGTAGGCATAGAACTTATCGGAGGTCTCATACCTCTCGATCCGGGCATTTTTCTCAAAAATAAACTTCAACTCCTGGAACATCTCATATGATCCATGACATTCACAACTCCTTTGAAGTCCCGGTTCTAAGCCATATAACATGGCGCACCGAACTGTTGAGTAGTCATCAACACGCGACTACCAGGCATTCACAACGTCCACAGTCGCTGGAGGGGGTGGCACACCAAGCGATGCATCCAGGACATAAGACTTTTGGGAAGTCGTGAGGATAATCCTCAAATTACGGGCCCAGACCACAAAGTTGCTTCCATCATCTTTCAGCTTAGCTTTCTCTAGGAAAGCACTGAAATTCAGGGACTGCGTGAGCCATTGATCTACAACATAATTTGCAAAGACAACCTTAGACTATTGTTCAAGATAATGACTTCAATTAATCATATTACCTAAGAACTCCCACTCAAATCAACATCCCTCCGGTTGTCCGAGTGTAACATGATCCAACTCACCAACCCAAGTCCAAGCTTCACGTGAGATGAGGTGGTTTCAATGGTGAACATCTACATGTTGATCATATCTACTATATGACTCATGTTCGACCTTTCGGTCTCTTGTGTTCCGAGGCGTCGTCTGTACATGCTAAGCTTGTCAAGTTTAACTCAAGTGTTTCGCATGTACAAAACTGGCTTGCACCCGTTGTATGCGAACATAGAGTCTATCACACCCGGTCATCACGTGGTGCTTTGAAACGACGAACTTTCGCAATGGTGCACACTTGGGGAGAACACAATTTTATATTGAAATTTTAGTGAGGGGTCACCTTATAATGCTACCGCCATCCTAAGAAAAGTAAGATGCATAAAAGGATTAACATCACATGCAAATCATAAGTGACATGATATGGCCATCATCTTGTGCTTGTGATCTCCATCCTCAAAGTACCGGCATGATCTCCATTGTCACCGGCATGACAGCATGATCTCCATCATCGTGTCGCCATCAGGGTTGTCACGCCAACCATGCTTCTACAACTATTGCTACCTCTTAGCAATAAAGTAAAGCATTACATAGCGCTTAATGATTAACACACAAGTCATACAATAATTAAAGACAACCCTATGGCTCCTGCCGGTTGTCGTATTCATCGACGCGCAAGTCGTGATAATCTATACAAAACATGATCATCTCATACATCAAATATATCTCATCATGTCTTTTGCCATATCATATCACAACATACCCTGCAAAAACAAGTTAGACATCCTCTACTTTGTTGTTGCATGTTTTACATGGCTGCTATGGGTGACTAGTAAGAACCGTTCTTACCTACGCAAAGCCACAATGGTGATATTCAAGTTGCTATTTAACCTTCTACAAGGACCGCCTTTGCTGAATCCGATTCAACTAAGGTGGGAGAGATAGACACCCGCCAGCCATATTTATGCAATCAAGTTGCATGCCAGTCGATGGAACCGGTCTCATGTACGTGGACATGTAAATTTGGTCCAGGCCGCTTCATCCCACAATACCGATGAATCAAAATAAAACTAAGGAAGGAAGCAATCTGAACATCAACACCCACAAACTCCTTTGTGTTCTACTCGTGATGTCATCTACGCATAGACCTAGCTCATGATGCCACTGTCGGGGAACGTTGCATGGGAAACAAAAAATTTCCTATACTCACCAAGATCTATCTAGGAGATGCACATCTTCGAGAGGAGAGATTGGATCTACATTCACTTCTAGATCGCCAAGCGGAAGCGTTAAGTAATGCGCTTCATGTAGTCGGACGTCTTCGCGATCCAATCACGACCCATCCACGAACTTCCGATCAAGTGCCGAACAGACGACACCTCCGCCAGTTTTCAGAATCATGATTTTGAATCGAATTGGAGCTCCGATGGTAGGATCATAAATTATAGAATCTTCACTATCAGGATCGTAGAAACATAGATTCTATGAAGTAAAATTGTAGAATCAAAGGGGTTAGTTTGGATCGTAAAGTCGTAGAATCATATAACAGAATCGCGGTTCTGACAACCTCCGCGTTCAACACATGTATGGCTTGATGATGTCTCCTCCTTCTTGATCCAGCAAAAGAGGGAGGAGAAGTAGATGGGATCTCAACCAGCACGATGGCGTGGTGGAGAAGGTGGTGGAGCAATCCCAGCAGGGCTTTGCCAAGCGCCTCCAGAACTACGAACGAGGAAGAACGGGAGGGAGAGGAGGCCGCGGGGCGTGGGAATTGTTGTCTCCAGCTCTTGCGCCTCCTCCCCACTATATATAGGGGTGTTGGAGGGCTGGGGACGCAGCCCTAGCCCCTCCTCCAAGGAGGGAGGCGGCCAAATTAAGGGGGAGGAGTGCCCTCGAAGCCAAGTGGAGGGCCCTCCCCTTTAGGGTTTCCCTTCCCCTAGGCAGATGGGCCTTAGGGGGGCGGTGCGCCTGGCCCAATAAGGCTAGGATGCCCCCTACAGCCTATGCACGCCCTATGTAGGTGCTGGAGGGACCCTTTCGGACTCCTCCGAAACCCTCCAATACCTTCTAGAACCTTCTAGAACCTTCCGGAAGCTTCCCCGTACAATACCGGTAAAAGCCGAAACTTTTCCGGCAGCCAAAATATGACTTCCCATATATAAATCTTTACCTATGGATCATTCCGAAGCTCCTCGTGATGTCCGGGATCTCATCCGGGACTCCGAACAACATTCGGTCACCAACGTGAATATCCCAATACTACTCTAGCGTCACCGAACGTTAAGTGTGTAGACCCTGCGGGTTCAAGAACTATGCGGACATGACCGAGACACCTCTACGCTCAACAAACAATAGCGGGACCTAGATGTCCATATTGGTTCATACATATTCTACAAAGATCCTTATCGATCGAACCTCGATGCCAAGGATTCAACTAATCACGTATACAGTTCCCTTTATCCGTCGGTATGTTACTTGCCCCAGATTCGATCGTTGATATCTCCATACCTAATTTAATCTCGTTATAGGCAAGTCTCTTTACTCCTTCCGTAATACAAGATCTCGTGACAAACCCCTTAGTCACATTGTTTGCAAGCTCATTGTGATGATGTATTACCGAGTGGGCCCTGAGATACCGCTCCATCATACGGAGTGACAAATCCCAGTCTTGAACCATGCCAACTCAACAGACACCCTCAGAGATACCTGTAGAGCATCTTTATAGTCACCCAGTTATGTTGCGACACTTGACACACACAAGGTACTCCTCCGGTGTCAGTGAGTTGCATGATCTCATGGTCATAGGAGCAGATACTTGACATACAGAAAGCGATAGCAATAAACTTTATACGATCATATGCTACGCTTATAGTTTGGGTCTTTGTCCATCACATCATTCTCCTAATGATGTGATCCCATTATCAAATGAAAACTCATGCCTATGGCTAGGAAACCAAAGCCATCTTTGATCAACGAGCTAATCTGGTAGAGGCTCACTAGGGACATGTTGTTTTCTATGTATCCACACATGTATTTGAGTTTCAAGTCAATACAATTATTTCATGGATAATAAACGATTATCGTGAACAAGGAAATATAAAAATAACCACTTTATTATTGCCTCTAGGGCATATTTCCAACAGTAATTTTATGCAAAGATTTACTCTCCATTAAAATCATTTGGATACCCAAGTAAATAGAAATATCAAGAAAAGAAAAACTAAAGCAGAAAAAGAAATAAAAAAGAAGACAAAGCTACTACTGTGCACTTAAGGCCTATTGTTACAGTACATAAGCCCGACCCACCAACGGCCTTCTCCTATCTCTGTATAGAGGAGGAGGCAGAATGCACCGTGGCGCACATTGAAAGTGTAAGTTTACTCTGTCGGTGTAACAAACCTTCACGTATGTTGCCCGAACTGTACATAGGCGCAATTGCAAGGAAGCAAACAACACCAAGCATCCAAGTCAAGACAAAGCCACATGAAGAGATCTTTGAGGAATCAAAGGGCAGATCAAGAAGACCAAGACAAACCAAGAGAACAAGATATCACTAAGGGAAACCCTTCCTTACCAGGCAGGCGACCCTGGTCAGGTCGAGGCCACCCCGAAGACGAATCCGATGCTCCCCCGGCAGGCCTTGTCGGAGCCACTGGTGACAAGCCTCCCAGCCAAGACTCCACCGCTCCCCCCACATGACACCCGTCCAGAGGCGTGTCTTCCAGACATGTAGAAGAAGAATAAGCAGCGCAGCAGGCTTGCCGGCCTGCATCCTTAGCGTGACACTTAGCAGTGGATTTAATGCACTTTGTCCGAACTGCTAGAGTTAGGTACGATAGCACTGTTGGATATCTAGTCAGTAGATAATGACTGTTTTGCCACTACGGTAACCCCTTAGCCTATAAAACGAGGTCCATGGCAACCTGAAAAAGGATTCAGACCCCCGTGTACTCATATGCGCGTAGCCGCTCCCCTCGAGGCAACATTTCCGGGCTTGAGCGCTACGTGTTAACCACGGTCCTCCCCATCAATCCACCAAAGCAGGAGTAGGGTTTTACGCTTTCCAGCAGCCCGAACCTGGGTAAAACTGCGTGTGTCACCTCTGTCGTGCTATCCCGCGGCTTCTGCTCTTTGTGCATCATGACCTTCCCCCCGCTGAACCACAAAGGGGTTGATGGCCCCATAGGTGATCGTGTTCCACCACGACATCTTTTGCGCGCCAGGTAGGGGGAGCGCATGCGTGAACCTGAGGTTGAGGTCGGCGCGTCAATCTTCATCTTCGTTTTCTTCATCATCGACTTCATCTTCCATGACTCTTATTACGAGGAAGGAACCATGTCGAAACGGGAATGGGAGTCATGGGGAGGGGAATGAAAGTAGTTGAGCGGGCGTTTAGCGGTGGAGCTAGTTCCTCGTTTCTCGCGTGGTACTCCCCCGTCCCAAATTAAGTGGACCTCCGACTTTCATGGAGAGTCAAACTTTCTTAAGGTTTGACCGGCTTTATACTAGCTACTACTTCGTCTGGTGTGATGGAAACATCTTCCTTCAAGAGGGGATCCAGGCTGGAGATGAGGCCGTCGGCAAGAAGGATCCCCTTGGCTGCCTCGAAGAAACATGTTAGTAGCATCGAGGCGAGTCAATCAGCATGGTGGATGAATTTTCAATGAGAGCGAGGAGGACGTACGTGGAGGGGAACGGGATTGGGATAGGCCAAGTGTGTTCTGACTTCTGAGCTTCCGACAAAGACAAAGAGAATAACTCGCTTACCGTCGGAAACTGAGTTGGTCGATCGGGCAATCGTAGCCGTGACTCGTGCGTGTATATTTTATTATATTTCTTAAAAATATATACTACCATTCATGGTTTATTAAAAAAATACCAGGGTGAAAGCAAATACTCCTCGGTCGCACAATATAAGACATTTTTGCAAGCAAATGTCTTCTATTATGAGATGGGGAGAGTATCTTTTAATAAAAGTTGTGATGAAAATAATTTTGTCGATCGCCGGGGGGATGACGCATGCTAGCATTCATATTGGGGGAGTCACGCGCAGCTCACGCCTAACTTTTTCTTTCCTCTTTCAATTCCCTCTACCCGGAGGGGTGGCGTCCTCCTGGGAAATAGCCAAAATAATATTCACTAAGTTCTAAATACATTTATTTGAGCGACAAGTAATTCAGGACAGATGGGGTATCAAATACTATATTTGTAGCTACCATATAATTTTTGTATTTTTTTGTTGTCCATGGCAATTTATTTAATAAGTCCATGGCAAATTTATTACATATAGCTTTGTATTTGTTATAGTCCATGGCAATTTATTAATAAGTCCATGGCAAATTTAGTACATATAGCATGGCAAATAATTTGTATATAAGAGGGCATTTTTTGCTGGTCATACTATGGCAAATCATTTTGTGTATGTTCCATGGCAATTTTCATATTATGTAGACAATTGTTTTTCATTGTGTCATGAATTAGATTTTTTTTGCCAAAAATTATCTTGCCACATGAATTAGCAAGTTTTTGCAAATCTATGTATGTATTTAAAAAAATTATATGCGTTTCCACGATGTGTTTTTTTTCTTTGGACTGTTTTTTGTTTTTGGCATATGGATGACGCTGGGAAGGGAAATGCTCAATAAAAGGCCTGCCAGCTATCGAGTCGCACTAGGGGGGTTCTCCTAGCAAACGTTTTCGTTCGTTGCCTTCCCGAGCAATAATTTTGTTCGCTGCACCTCCTCCTCCCAGCTGACGTTCCCCAATTATTTGCGTCCTAGATTCAACTCCGCCTGCCATCACCCTGCAGTCTGCCGGCAGGGTGAGCGTGAATGCGACGCCAGCGTCAATGTTGTATGCAGCGACTCCGAGTGGAAGGATGCCACTGGGCATATGGTATGACTCGACGATGTCGTAGGTGCTCTCATTGTTCACCGAGGTGTTGATCTCTTGCAAGAGGAAGCAGATGGTGTCTGTGCTAAAACCGGCAGATCGTGAGTAGGGGGTCCCAAGCTTGATGATCTGAGCTAGATGGTAACAGGAGAAAGTAGGGACACAGTTCTAACAATGTTCAGGGCCTCTCGAAGAGGTAAAACCCTACGTCCGACTTTTGATATATAGAATCTGATGGGGTTGCGTCCAGCATAGTTTATGGTTTCTTTGCTGGTTGCTTCTTTTGGTGCTCATGACGAGCAACCCGCTCATCGGTTCTAGAACGCTTCTTGCATCGGTGTGTACGCCTTCCATTAGCGGAACCGAGCAGATCTTTGATCGAATCTTTCTGTTCTTTTTCTACTAGCCAGGTGTCTTCCCTAACACAGTATCTTGATACTATGTCCGATAGCTCAGGAAATGTTTTGAATCGTCTCCGTTCGAAGACATTATGGATGCCTTCATTATGAAAATTATAACGGAACGCCGAAATAGCAGCAATCTAGGATCTTATTTTTTACGAACAAGAATCTCATCCAAAACTGACAAACGGTTTTTCTAGTCTTCTGTTTAACATAGGCCAAATCCCAGACGTCGGTTGGTCCCGAACCCTCGAGACAATATGCAATGTGGGGGGAGAGCAAATCCGAATCCGAATTGATTTGACATCGTCCCGCCGATGCAAGGGTGGCTCATGGGGACCCTTGGGACGGTTGCGCGGCGGCGTGTCCGAGATCATCTTCAGAGCTCGAATCCGATCTCCAAGCTCCATTCGATCGGCTGCGGACACTGTCTGCTAAGGGGTGACCTGCTGGTTCCTCGGCCACGACCACCGAACCGTCCTCGACCGGATCCGAGGATGCTCCAAAAATTGCTTAGGTAGTACTAGAAAACGGCCCTGTGCGTTGCAACGGGAGTAAAAAAAAATCATAATCTCCAATGGCCATGACCACATTTTGCTGCATCACCGAGATATAACATCACTCTCAATTTCATGAAAATCATGAACAATTTTTGAAATCATGAAAAAAAAATTAAACTCATGCACATATTTGAAATCGCGAACATTTTTCAAATCCGTGAACACTTTTACAAATTTTCAAACATTTTCTAAAATCAAGAAATTTTATAAAATTCATGACCATTGTATGCTATTTGCAAACATTTTTAAAAAATGTGAATTTTTCTAAAACAATTTTCTTGAGTCGGTGATTTTTTTCTAGAATCGACCGAAATTTTCTTTTTAAATTGGTGGAATAATTTTTGAAATAGACGAACATTTTTTTTATTAAATGAACATTTTATGAAATGCATGATATTTTTGATTCGGTGAACATTTTATGAATGAATAAACTATTTTTAAGTCACAAACAGTTTTTCAGTTTTCAAGATATTTTTTCATTCACAAACATTTTTTGAATTGCCGTAATTTTGTTCAATTTCATTAAAAAAATTCAATACACGTACCTTTTTGAAAATCATGAACATTTTTTATTTTCCGAACATGGTTTCAACAGCTCAACATTTTTTGAAAAACATATTTTGACAAAATAGAGAACTATTTTTTGAATCCACACACATTTTATTTGAAAATTCTTTTTTTAAAAATTTTGGAATTTTTTTTAAGTCCCAAGTTATTGAAAGTATAAAAAACAGAAATGAAAAAGAAAAAGGGAAAATAAAAAAGAAATATAAGAACTAGGCTACCCGGACATGGCCCGGCCCAACCTGGTGTGTTGTGTCTTCTGCCGGCACGCAAAGCATTGTATAGGAGTTCCCTACTACATGGGCCGGCCAGGCGGGGTATTCCTCTGTGTGAAACGTTTTTTATCACTTATAGATGGCATTGGTGCATAATATTTTGCAACTTTGGTGGCAATTTCCATGATGTACCAGAAGCAATAAAACTTCTATTATTGGGTAGTTATAGATGTAGATTTTGGTTTAACTAGCAAAACGAGGAAGAACGGGAGGGAGAGGAGGCCGCGGGGCGTGGGAATTGTTGTCTCCAGCTCTTGCGCCTCCTCCCCACTATATATAGGGGTGTTGGAGGGCTGGGGACGCAGCCCTAACCCCTCCTCCAAGGAGGGAGGCGGCCAAATTAAGGGGGAGGAGTGCCCTCGAAGCCAAGTGGAGGGCCCTCCCCTTTAGGGTTTCCCTTCCCCTAGGCAGATGGGCCTTAGGGGGGCGGTGCGCCTGGCCCAATAAGGCTAGGATGCCCCCTACAGCCTATGCACGCCCTATGTAGGTGCTGGAGGGACCCTTTCGGAATCCTCCGAAACCCTCCGATACCTTCTAGAACCTTCCGGAAGCTTCCCGGTACAATACCGGTAAAAGCCGAAACTTTACCCTATGTAGGTGCTGGAGGGACCCTTTCGGACTCCTCCGAAAGCCTCCGATACCTTCTAGAACCTTCCGGAAGCTTCCCGGTACAATACCGGTAAAAGCCGAAACTTTTTCGGTAGCCAAAATATGACTTCCCATATATAAATCTTTACCTCCGGATCATTCCGGAGCTCCTCGTGATGTCCGGGATCTCATCCGGGACTCCAAACAACATTTGGTCACCAACGTGAATATCCCAATACTACTCTAGCGTCACCGAACGTTAAGTGTGTAGACCCTGCGGGTTCGAGAACTATGCGAACATGACCGAGACACCTCTACGCTCAACAAACAATAGCGGGACCTGGATGTCCATATTGGTTCATACATATTCTACAAAGATCCTTATCGATCGAACCTCGATGCCAAGGATTCAACTAATCACGTATACAGTTCCATTTATCCATCGGTATGTTACTTGCCCCAGATTCGATCGTTGATATCTCCATACCTAATTTAATCTCGTTATAGGCAAGTCTCTTTACTCCTTCCGTAATACAAGATCTCGTGAAAAACCCCTTAGTCACATTGTTTGCAAGCTCATTGTGATGATGTATTACCGAGTGGGCCCTGAGATACCTCTCCATCATACGGAGTGACAAATCCCAGTCTTGAACCATGCCAACTCAACAGACACCCTCAGAGATACCTGTAGAGCATCTTTATAGTCACCCAGTTATGTTGCGACACTTGACACACACAAGGTACTCCTCCGGTGTCAGTGAGTTGCATGATCTCATGGTCATAGGAGCAGATACTTGACATACAGAAAGCGATAGCAATAAACTTTATACGATCATATTCTACGCTTATAGTTTGGGTCTTTGTCCATCACATCATTCTCCTAATGATGTGATCCCATTATCAAATGAAAACTCATGCCTATGGCTAGGAAACCATAGCCATCTTTGATCAACGAGCTAGTCCGGTAGAGGCTCACTAGGGACATGTTGTTTTCTATGTATCCACACATGTATTTGAGTTTCAAGTCAATACAATTATTTCATGGATAATAAACGATTATCGTGAACAAGGAAATATAATAATAACCACTTTATTATTGCCTCTAGGGCATATTTCCAACAGTAATTTTATGCAAAGATTTACTCTCCGTTAAAATCATTTGGATACCCAAGTAAATAGAAATATCAAGAAAAGAAAAACTAAAGCAGAAAAAGAAATAAAAAAGAAGACAAAGCTACTACTGTGCACTTAAGGCCTATTGTTACAGTACATAAGCCCGACCCACCAACGGCCTTCTCCTATCTCTGTATAGAGGAGGAGGCAGAATGCACCGTGGCGCACATTGAAAGTGTAAGTTTACTCTGTCGGTGTAACAAACCTTCACGTATGTTGCCCGAACTGTACATAGGCGCAATCGCAAGGAAGCAAACACCACCAAGCATCCAAGTCAAGATCAAGCCACATGAAGAGATCTTTGAGGAATCAAATGGCAGATCAAGAAGACCAAGACAAACCAAGAGAACAAGATATCACTAAGGGAAACCCTCCCTTACCAGGCAGGCGAGCCTGGTCAGGTCGAGGCCACCCCGAAGACGAATCCGATGCTCCCCCGACAGTCCTTGTCGGAGCCACTGGTGACAAGCCTCCCAGCCAAGACTCCACCGCTCCACCGCACAGCGACGCAGGTCACTTATCAGTGTAGTGTCGAGCCTCCAAGTGATTAGGTGGCTATTATTATGCATGTGGCAGCCATTTGGAAGGAAGCAGATCCCCCCACATGACACCCTTCCAGAGGCGTGTCTTGCAGACATGTAGAAGATGAATAAGCAGCACAGCAGGCTTGCCGGGCTGCATCCTTAGCATGACACTTAGCAGTGGATTTAATGCACTTTGTCCGAACTGCTAGAGTTAGGTACGATCGCACTGTTGGATATCTAGTGAGTAGATAATGACTGTTTTGCCACTACGGTAACCCCTTAGCCTATAAAACGAGGTCCATGGCAACCTGAAAAAGGATTCAGACCCCCATGTACTCATATGCGCGTAGCTGCTCCCCTCGAGGCAACATTGCCGGGCTTGAGCGCTACGTGTTAACCACGGTCCTCCCCATCAATCCACCAAAGCAGGAGTAGGGTTTTACGCTTTCCAGCAGCCCGAACCTGGGTAAAACTGCGTGTGTCACCTCTGTCGTGCTATCCCGCGGCTTCTGCTCTTTGTGCAACATGACCTTCCCCCCGCTGAACCACAAAGGGGTTGATGGCCCCATAGGTGATCGTGTTCCACCACGACATCTTTGGCGCGCCAGGTAGGGGGAGCGCATGCGTGAACCTGAGGTTGAGGTCAGCGCGTCAATCTTCATCTTCGTTTTCTTCATGACCGACTTCATCATCCATGACTCTTATTACGAGGAAGGAACCATGTCGAAACGGGAATGGGAGTCGTGGGGAGGGGAATGAAAGTAGGTGAGCGGGCGTTTAGCGGTGGAGCTAGTTCCTCGTTTCTCGCATGGTACTCCCCCGTCCCAAATTAAGTGGACCTCCGACTTTCATGGAGAGTCAAACTTTCTTAAGGTTTGACCGGCTTTATACTAGCTACTACTTCGTCTGGTGTGATGGAAACATCTTCCTTCAAGAGGGGATCCAGGCTGGAGATGAGGCCGTCGGCAAGAAGGATCCCCTTGGCTGCCTCGAAGAAACATGTTAGTAGCATCGAGGCGAGGCAATCAGCATGGTGGATGAATTTTCAATGAGAGCGAGGAGGACGTACGTGGAGGGGAACGGGATTGGGATAGGCCAAGTGTGTTCTGACTTCTGAGCTTCCGACAAAGACAAAGAGAAGAACTCGCTTACCGTCGGAAAGTGAGTTGGCGATCGGGCAATCGTAGCCGTGACTCGTGCGCGTATATTTTATTATATTTCTTAAAAATATATGCTACCATGCATGGTTTATTAAAAAATAGTAGGCGAAAGCAAATACTCCTCGGTCGCACAATATAAGACATTTTTGCCAGCAAATGTCTTCTATTATGAGATGGGGAGAGTATCTTTTAATAAAAGTTGTGATGAAAATAATTTTGTCGATCGCCAGGGGGATGACGCATGCTAGCATTCATATTGGGGGAGTCACGCGCAGCTCACGCCTAACTTTTTCTTTCCTCTTTCAATTCCCTCTACCTGGAGGGGTGGCGTCCTCCCGGGAAATAGCCAAAATAATATTCACTAAGTTCTAAATACATTTATTTGAGTGACAAGTAATTCAGGACAGATGGTATCAAATACTATATTTGTAGCTACCATATGATTTTTGTATTTTTTTTGTTGTCCATGGCAATTTATTTAATAAGTCCATGGCAAATTTATTACATATAGCTTTGTATTTGTTATACTCCATGGCAATTTATTAATAAGTCCATGGCAAATTTAGTACATATAGCATGGCAAATAATTGTATATAAGAGGGCATTTTTTGCTGGTCATACTATGGCAAATCATTTTGTGTATGTTCCATGGCAATTTTCATATTATGTAGACAATTTTTTTTCATTGTGTCATGAATTAGATTTTTTTGCCACATGAATTAGCAAGTTTTTGCAAATCGATGTATGTATTTAAAAACATTATATGCGTTTCTGCGATGTTTTTTTGGGACTGTTTTTTGTTTTTGGCATATGGATGACGCTGGGAAGGGAAATGCTCAATAAAAGGCCTGCCAGCTATCGAGTCGCACTAGGGGGGTTCTCCTAGCAAACGTTTCCGTTCGCTGGTTCGAACCTTCCCTAGCAATCATTTTGTTCGCTGCACCTCCTCCTCCCAGCTGACGTTCCCCAATTATTTGCGTCCTAGATTCAACTCCGCCTGCCATCACCCCGCAGTCTGCCGGCAGGGTGAGCGTAAATGCGACGCCAGCGTCAATGTTGTATGCAGCGACTCCGAGTGGAAGGATGCCACTGGGCATATGGTATGACTCGACGATGTTGTAGGTGCTCTCATTGTTCGCCGAGGTGTTGATCTCTTGCAAGAGGAAGCAGACGGTGTCTGTGCTAAAACCGGCAGATCTTGAGCAGGGGGTCCCAAGCTTGATGATCTGAGCTAGATGGTAACAGGAGAAAGTAGGGACACAGTTCTAACAATGTTCAGGCCCTCTCGAAGAGGTAAAACCCTACGTCCGACTTTAGATATATTGAATGTGATGGGGTTTCGTCCAACATAGTTTATGGTTTCTTTGCTGGTTGCTTCTTTTGGTGCTCATGACGAGCAACCCGCTCATCTGTTCTAGAACGCTTCTTGCATCGGCGTGTGTGCCTTTCATTAGCGGAACCGAGCAGATCTTTGATCGAATCTTTCTGTTCTTTTTCTCCTAGCCAGGTGTCTTCCCTAACACAGTATCTTGATACTATGTCCGATAGCTCAAGAAACATTTTGAATCGTCTCCGTTCGAAGACATTATGGATGCCTTCATTATGACAATTATAACGGAACGCCGAAATAGCAGCAATCTAGGATCTTATTTTTTACGAACAAGAATCTCATCCAAAATTGACAAACGGTTTTTCTAGTCTTCTGTTTAACATAGGCCAAATCCCAGACGTCGGTTGGTCCCGAACCCTCGAGACAATATGCAATGTGGGGGGAGAGCACATCCGAATCCGAATTGATTTGACATCGTCCCGCTGATGCAAGGGTGGCTCAAGGGGACCCTTGGGACGCTTGCACAGCGGCGTGTCTGAGATCATCTTGAGAGCTCGAATCCGATCTCCAAGCTCGATTCGATCGGCTGCGGACACTGTCTGCTAAGGGGTGTCCCGCTGGTTCCTCGGCCACGACCACGGAACCGTCCTCAACCGGATCTGAGGATGCTCCAAAAATTGCTTAGGTAGTACTAGAAAAAGGGCCTATGCGTTGCAACGGGAGTAAAAAAATCATAATTTCCAATAGCCATGACCACATTTTGCTGCATCACCGAGATAAAATATCACTCTCAATTTCATGAAAATCATGAACAATTATTGAAATCATGAATAAAAAATTACACTCATGCACATATTTGAAATCGCGAACATTTTTCAAATCTGTGAACACTTTTACTTACAAATTTTCAAACATTTTCTAAAACCAAGAAATTTTATAAAATTCATGACCATTGTATGCTATTTGCAAACATTTTTAAAAAATTTGAATTTTTTTAAAACAATTTTCTTGAGTCGGTGATTTTTTTCTAGAATCGACGGAAATTTTCTTTGTAAATTGGTGTAATAATTTTTGAAATAGACGAACATTTTTTTTATTAAATGAACATTTTATGAAATGCATGATATTTTTGATTCAGTGAACATTCTATGAATAAATAAACTATTTTTAAGTCACAAACAGTTTTTCAGTTTTCAAGATATTTTTTCATTCACAAACATTTTTTGAATTGCCGTAATTTTGTTCAATTTCATTAAAAAAATTCAATACACGTACCTTTTTGAAAATCATGAACATTTTTTATTTTCCGAACATGGTTTCAACAGCTCAACATTTTTTGAAAAACATATTTTGACTAAATAGAGAACTATTTTTTGAATCCACACACATTTTATTTGAAAATTCTTTTTTTAAAAATTTTGGAATTTTTTTTAAGTCCCAAGTTATTGAAAGTATAAAAAACAGAAATGAAAAAGAAAAAGAGAAAATAAAAAAGAAATATAAGAACTAGGCTACCCGGACATGGCCCGGCCCAACCTGGTGTGTTGTGTCTTCTGCCGGCACACAAAGCATTGTATAGGAGTTCCCTACTACATGGGCCGGCCAGGCGGGGTATTCCTCTGTGTGAAACGTTTTTTATCACTTATAGATGGCATTGGTGCATAATATTTTGCAACTTTGGTGGCAATTTCCATGATGTACCAGAAGCAATAAAACTTCTATTATTGGGTAGTTATAGATGTAGATTTTGGTTTAACTAGCAAAACGAGGAAGAACGGGAGGGAGAGGAGGCCGCGGGGCGTGGGAATTGTTGTCTCCAGCTCTTGCGCCTCCTCCCCACTATATATAGGGGTGTTGGAGAGCTGGGGACGCAGCCCCAGCCCCTCCTCCAAGGAGGGAGGCGGCCAAATTAAGGGGGAGGAGTGCCCTCGAAGCCAAGTGGAGGGCCCTCCCCTTTAGGGTTTCCATTCCCCTAGGCAGATGGGCCTTAGGGGGGCGGTGCGCCTGGCCCAATAAGGCTAGGATGCCCCCTACAGCCTATGCACGCCCTATGTAGGTGCTGGAGGGACCCTTTCGGACTCCTCTGAAACCCTCCGATACCTTCTAGAACCTTCCGGAAGCTTCCCGGTACAATACCGGTAAAAGCCGAAACTTTACCCTATGTAGGTGCTGGAGGGACCCTTTCGGACTCCTCCGAAACCCTCCGATACCTTCTAGAACCTTCCGGAAGCTTCCCGGTACAATACCGGTAAAAGCCGAAACTTTTTCGGTAGCCAAAATATGACTTCGCATATATAAATCTTTACCTCCGGATCATTCCGGAGCTCCTCGTGATGTCCGGGATCTCATCCGGGACTCCGAACAACATTTGGTCACCAACGTGAATATCCCAATACTACTCTAGCGTCACCGAACGTTAAGTGTGTAGACCCTGCGGGTTCGAGAACTATGCGGACATGACCGAGACACCTCTACGCTCAACAAACAATAGCGGGACCTGGATGTCCATATTGGTTCATACATATTCTACAAAGATCCTTATCGATCGAACCTCGATGCCAAGGATTCAACTAATCACGTATACAGTTCCCTTTATCCATCGGTATGTTACTTGCCCCAGATTCGATCGTTGATATCTCCATACCTAATTTAATCTCGTTATAGGCAAGTCTCTTTACTCCTTCCGTAATACAAGATCTCGTGAAAAACCCCTTAGTCACATTGTTTGCAAGCTCATTGTGATGATGTATTACCGAGTGGGCCCTGAGATACCTCTCCAGCATACGGAGTGACAAATCCCAGTCTTGAACCATGCCAACTCAACAGACACCCTCAGAGATACCTGTAGAGCATCTTTATAGTCACCCAGTTATGTTGCGACACTTGACACACACAAGGTACTCCTCCGGTGTCAGTGAGTTGCATGATCTCATGGTCATAGGAGCAGATACTTGACATACAGAAAGCGATAGCAATAAACTTTATACGATCATATTCTACGCTTATAGTTTGGGTCTTTGTCCATCACATCATTCTCCTAATGATGTGATCCCATTATCAAATGAAAACTCATGCCTATGGCTAGGAAACCATAGCCATCTTTGATCAACGAGCTAGTCCGGTAGAGGCTCACTAGGGACATGTTGTTTTCTATGTATCCACACATGTATTTGAGTTTCAAGTCAATACAATTATTTCATGGATAATAAACGATTATCGTGAACAAGGAAATATAATAATAACCACTTTATTATTGCCTCTAGGGCATATTTCCAACAGTAATTTTATGCAAAGATTTACTCTCCGTTAAAATCATTTGGATACCCAAGTAAATAGAAATATCAAGAAAAGAAAAACTAAAGCAGAAAAAGAAATAAATAAGAAGACAAAGCTACTACTGTGCACTTAAGGCCTATTGTTACAGTACATAAGCCCGACCCACCAACGGCCTTCTCCTATCTCTGTATAGAGGAGGAGGCAGAATGCACCGTGGCGCACATTGAAAGTGTAAGTTTACTCTGTCGGTGTAACAAACCTTCACGTATGTTGCCCGAACTATACATAGGCGCAATCGCAAGGAAGCAAACACCACCAAGCATCCAAGTCAAGATCAAGCCACATGAAGAGATCTTTGAGGAATCAAATGGCAGATCAAGAAGACCAAGACAAACCAAGAGAACAAGATATCACTAAGGGAAACCCTCCCTTACCAGGCAGGCGAGCCTGGTCAGGTCGAGGCCACCCCGAAGACGAATCCGATGCTCCCCCGGCAGTCCTTGTCGGAGCCACTGGTGACAAGCCTCCCAGCCAAGACTCCACCGCTCCACCGCACAGCGACGCAGGTCACTTATCAGTGTAGTGTCGAGCCTCCAAGTGATTAGGTGGCTATTATTATGCATGTGGCAGCCATTTGGAAGGAAGCAGATCCCCCCACATGACACCCGTCCAGAGGCGTGTCTTGCAGACATGTAGAAGATGAATAAGCAGCACAGCAGGCTTGCCGGGCTGCATCCTTAGCATGACACTTAGCAGTGGATTTAATGCACTTTGTCCGAACTGCTAGAGTTAGGTACGATCGCACTGTTGGATATCTAGTGAGTAGATAATGACTGTTTTGCCACTACGGTAACCCCTTAGCCTATAAAACGAGGTCCATGGCAACCTGAAAAAGGATTCAGACCCCCATGTACTCATATGCGCGTAGCTGCTCCCCTCGAGGCAACATTGCCGGGCTTGAGCGCTACGTGTTAACCACGGTCCTCCCCATCAATCCACCAAAGCAGGAGTAGGGTTTTACGCTTTCCAGCAGCCCGAACCTGGGTAAAACTGCGTGTGTCACCTCTGTCGTGCTATCCCGCGGCTTCTGCTCTTTGTGCAACATGACCTTCCCCCCGCTGAACCACAAAGGGGTTGATGGCCCCATAGGTGATCGTGTTCCACCACGACATCTTTGGCGCGCCAGGTAGGGGGAGCGCATGCATGAACCTGAGGTTGAGGTCGGAGCGTCAATCTTCATCTTCGTTTTCTTCATCATCGACTTCATCATCCATGACTCTTATTACGAGGAAGGAACCATGTCGAAACGGGAATGGGAGTCATGGGGAGGGGAATGAAAGTAGGTGAGCGGGCGTTTAGCGGTGGAGCTAGTTCCTCGTTTCTCGCGTGGTACTCCCCCGTCCCAAATTAAGTGGACCTCCGACTTTCATGGAGAGTCAAACTTTCTTAAGGTTTGACCGGCTTTATACTAGCTACTACTTCGTCTGGTGTGATGGAAACATCTTCCTTCAAGAGGGGATCCAGGCTGGAGATGAGGCCGTCGGCAAGAAGGATCCCCTTGGCTGCCTCGAAGAAACATGTTAGTAGCATCGAGGCGAGGCAATCAGCATGGTGGATGAATTTTCAATGAGAGCGAGGAGGACGTACGTGGAGGGGAACGGGATTGGGATAGGCCAAGTGTGTTCTGACTTCTGAGCTTCCGACAAAGACAAAGAGAAGAACTCGCTTATATTTCTTAAAAATATATGCTACCATGCATGGTTTATTAAAAAATAGTAGGCGAAAGCAAATACTCCTCGGTCGCACAATAGAAGACATTTTTGCCAGCAAATGTCTTCTATTATGAGATGGGGAGAGTATCTTTTAATAAAAGTTGTGATGAAAATAATTTTGTCGATCGCCAGGGGGATGACGCATGCTAGCATTCATATTGGGGGAGTCACGCGCAGCTCACGCCTAACTTTTTCTTTCCTCTTTCAATTCCCTCTACCTGGAAGGGTGGCGTCCTCTCGGGAAATAGCCAAAATAATATTCACTAAGTTCTAAATACATTTATTTGAGTGACAAGTAATTCAGGACGGATGGGGTATCAAATACTATATTTGTAGCTACCATATAATATTTGTATTTTGTTGTTGTCCATGGCAATTTATTTAATAAGTCCATGGCAAATTTATTACATATAGCTTTGTATTTGTTATACTCCATGGCAATTTATTAATAAGTCCATGGCAAATTTAGTACATATAGCATGGCAAATAATTTGTATATAAGAGGGCATTTTTTGCTAGTCATACTATGGCAAATCATTTTGTGTATGTTCCATGGCAATTTTCATATTATGTAGACAATTTTTTTTCATTGTGTCATGAATTAGATTTTTTTGCCACATGAATTAGCAAGTTTTTGCAAATCGATGTATGTATTTAAAAACATTATATGCGTTTCTGCGATTTTTTTTTGACTGTTTTATGTTTTTGGCATCTGGATGACGCTGGGAAGGGAAATGCTCAATAAAAGGCCTGCCAGCTATCGAGTCGCACTAGGGGGGTTCTCCTAGCAAACGTTTCCGTTCGCTGGTTCGAACCTTCCCTAGCAATCATTTTGTTCGCTGCAGCTCCTCCTCCCAGCTGACGTTCCCCAATTATTTGCGTCCTAGATTCAACTCCGCCTGCCATCACCCTGCAGTCTGCCGGCAGGGTGAGCGTAAATGCGACGCCAGCGTCAATGTTGTATGCAGCGACTCCGAGTGGAAGGATGCCACTGGGCATATGGTATGACTCGACGATGTTGTAGGTGCTCTCATTGTTCGCCGAGGTGTTGATCTCTTGCAAGAGGAAGCAGACGGTGTCTATGCTAAAACCGGCAGATCTTGAGTAGGGGGTCCCAAGCTTGATGATCTGAGCTAGATGGTAACAGGAGAAAGTAGGGACACAGTTCTAACAATGTTCAGGCCCTCTCGAAGAGGTAAAACCCTACGTCCGACTTTTTATATATTGAATGTGATGGGGTTTCGTCCAACATGGTTTATGGTTTCTTTGCTGGTTGCTTCTTTTGGTGCTCATGACGAGCAACCCGCTCATCGGTTCTAGAACTCTTCTTGCATCGGCGTGTGTGCCTTTCATTAGCGGAACCGAGCAGATCTTTGATCGAATCTTTCTGTTCTTTTTCTCCTAGCCAGGTGTCTTCCCTAACACAGTATCTTGATACTATGTCCGATAGCTCAGGAAACATTTTGAATCGTCTCCGTTCGAAGACATTATGGATGCCTTCATTATGACAATTATAACGGAACACCGAAATAGCAGCAATCTAGGATCTTATTTTTTACGAACAAGAATCTCATCCAAAATTGACAAACGGTTTTTCTAGTCTTCTGTTTAACATAGGCCAAATCCCAGACGTCGGTTGGTCCCGAACCCTCGAGACAATATGCAATGTGGGGGGAGAGCACATCCGAATCCGAATTGATTTGACATCGTCCCGCTGATGTAAGGGTGGCTCAAGGGGACCCTTGGGACGCTTGCGCAGCGGCGTGTCTGAGATCATCCTGAGAGCTCGAATCCGATCTCCAAGCTCAATTCGATCGGCTGCGGACACTGTCTGCTAAGGGGTGACCCGCTAGTTCCTCGACCACGACCACGGAACCGTCCTCGACCGGATCCGAGGATGCTCCAAAAATTGCTTAGGTAGTACTAGAAAAAGGGCGTGTGCGTTGCAACGGGAGTAAAAAAATCATAATCTCCAATGGCCATGACCACATTTTGCTGCATCACCGAGATATAATATCACTCTCAATTTCATGAAAATCATGAACAATTATTGAAATCATGAATAAAAAATTACACTCATGCACATATTTGATATCGCGAACATTTTTCAAATCTGTGAACACTTTTACTTACAAATTTTCAAACATGTTCTAAAATCAAGAAATTTTATAAAATTCATGACCATTGTATGCTATTTGCAAACATTTTTAAAAAATGTGAAATTTTTTTAAAACAATTTTCTTGAGTCGGTGATTTTTTTTCTAGAATCGACGGACATTTTCTTTGTAAATTGGTGGAATAATTTTTGAAATTGACGAACATTTTTTATAATTAAATGAACATTTTATAAATTCATGATATTCTTGATTCAGTGAACATTTTATGAATGAATAAACTATTTTTAAGTCACAAACAGTTTTTCAGTTTTCAAGATATTTTTTCATTCACGAACATTTTTTGAATTGCCGTAATTTTGTTCAATTTCATTAAAAAAATCAATACACGTACTTTTTTGAAAATAATGAACATTTTTTATTTTCCGAACATGGTTTCAACAGCTCATCATTTTTTGAATAATAAAACATATTTTGACAAAATCGAGAACTATTTTTTGAATCTACACACATTTTATTTGAAAATTCTCATTTTTAAAATTTTGGAACTTTTTTGAAATCCCAAGTTATTGAAAGTATAAAAAACAGAAATGAAAAAGAAAAGGAGAAAATAAAAAAGAAATATAAGAACCAGGCTACCCGGACATGGCCTGGCCCAACCTGGTGTGTTGTGTCTTCTCCCGGCACGCAAAGCATTGTATAGGAATTCCCTACTATTTGGGCCGGCCCAGACGGGGTATTCCTCTGTGTGAAACGTTTTTAATCACTTATAGATGGCATTGGTGCATAATATTTTGCAAATTTGGTGGCAATTTCCATGATGTACCAGAAGCAATAAAACTTCTATTATTAGGTAGTTATAGATGTAGATTTTGGTTTAACTAGCAACACGGCCCGTGTGTTGCAACGGATGAAAATAATAGTTCATAATCTCCAATGTCCATGACCATATTTTGCAGCATCACCGAGATATAATCACTCTCATTTTTGTGAAATCTTCAAAAAAAAAACCATGAACATTTTTCCAAAACTCATGAACATTTTTACAGATTTTGAAATATTTTCTAAAATTATGAACATTTTCGGAATTAATTAATATTTTATAATATTAGTAAAAAACTAAAATTGTGGACATTTTTAAAATATTTTTCTTGAATAGGCGAACATTTCTAGAGTTGCCGAACACAACTTTGGAAATAGGTGGAACAGTTTTTGAAATTCACACATATTTTTGATTTAACAAACTTTTTTGAAATGCATGATCACTTTTTGAATCAGCGAATATTTTATGAAACAATGAACTATTTTATAAGTCACGAATAGTTTTTGCTTTTTTAGGATATTTTCAATTCATGAACATGTTTTTGAATTGGCGAAATTTTGCTCAATTTCATTAACATATTTTAATACACAAACATTTTGAAAAAATCATGAACATTTTCTGATTTCGCGAACATTTGTTTCCAAAATTGTGCACATTTGTAAAAAATCGCAAACATTTTCTGATTCCACAAACAGTTATGAATTATTAAACATTCTATATGGGACCTCATGGGACGCCGTCGCCGACCGCTATCTCGCAGCGCTGCAAGTCGTCGTCCTCCTGCGTCCCGCCCATCAATCGCGCGACGACACGGTCTTTGATTTCCAAGCCAAGAATATTCTAGGCTGGCTTGAAGAGTTGAACAACGGCGTGCCGGAGGAAGACAACGAGCACGCCGCCACCGTCGTAATTAGTCTTGTTTTGTTTATATTGTATCTCGACACTGTATCTCAATCGTATGAATGTAAAGCGAGAGTTATGGTTCGTTCCCCAGTAAGGCCAAAATAAATAAGAGAAAAAAAAGAATGGACAATGTTACTCTCCTTTTCCACACTTGTGCTTCAAAGTTGCATCATGTTTTTCATATAGAGAGTCTCTTATGCTTTCACTTCATATAACTAGTGGGAATTTCTCATTATAGAACTTGACTTGTATATTCCAATGATGGACTTCCTCAAATGTTCGAGGTCTTCTTGAGCAAGCAAGTTGGATGCACACCCATTTAGTTTTCTTTTAAACTTTCATACACTTATAACTCTTAGTAAATCTGTTGCATGACAATCCTTACTCCTTATATTGACATCAATTGATGGGCATCTCCATAGCCCATTGATTAGCCTCGTTGATGCGAGAATTTCTCCTTTTTGTCTTCTTCATATCAACCTCTATCATCATATTATAATCTATCCATAGTGCTATATCTATGGCTTGCGCTCATGTATTGCGTGAGAGTTGAAAAAGCCGAAGCGCGTTAAAAAGTATGAACCAATTGCTCGGCTTGTCATCGGGGTTGTGCATGATAAATACTTCGTGTTAAGACGATGGAGCATGAGAAGGCTATATAATTCTGTAGAGATAACGTTCTTTAGCATTGATATTTTGAAAGGCATGATTGTTTGTTGGTATTCCGGAGTATTTATGTCTTTATGTCAAATTATAGACTATTACTTTGAATCATTTGGATTTTAATATTCATGCCACAAAAGAAAGATTACATGATGAATATGGTAGGTAATATTCCACATCACTAATCCCGATGGTAATCGAAGAGCGAGCGTGCCGACGGCGATCACATCAACCTTGGAACCATTTGGCACGTGCATCGTCACTTCGTCCTTCGCCAGCCTTTGTCTATTCCGTAGTTCCTGTTTAGAGTTTCAAATGTGAGCAACCGAACCGGTATCAAATACCTAAGCACTACAACGAGAGCTTACAAGGTACACATCAATAATATGTATATCATATATACCTTTGTTGACGTTGGCCCCCTTCTTGTCGGCCAGATACTTGGGGCAATTCCGCTTCTAGTGGCCAGTTCCCTTGCAATAGAAGCACTCAGTTTCTGGCTTGGGTCTAGCCTTGGGTTTCTTCACGGGAGGAGGAGCAAACTGTTTTGCCGCTCTTCTTAAATTTTCCCTTCTTTCCCTTGCTCTTCTTGAAACTAGTGGTTTTATTGACCATCAACACTTGATGCTCCTTCTGTATGTCCAACTCCGCGACTTTCAGCATCACGAATAGCTCGGAGACTGACTTGTTCTTCCCTTGCATGTTACAATTCAACACAAAGCTCTATAACTAGATGGTAACGATTGAAGAACCCTATCAGTGACCGCCTCAGGCGGGATCTCAACTCCCAACTCAGCCAGCCGGTGGTAATACCCAGACATTCTGAGTATGTGCTCACTGACAGAGTTGTTCTCCTCCATTTTGCAGGCATAGAACTTATCGGAGGTCTCATACCTCTCGATCCGGGCATTTTTCTCAAAAATAAACTTCAACTCCTGGAACATCTCATATGATCCATGACATTCAAAACGCCTTTGAAGTCCCGGTTCTAAGCCATATAACATGGCGCACCGAACTGTTGAGTAGTCATCAACACGCGACTACCAGGCATTCACAACGTCCACAGTCGCTGGAGGGGGTGGCACACCAAGCGATGCATCTAGGACATACGACTTTTGGGCAGTCGTGAGGATAATCCTCAAATTACGGGCCTAGACCACGAAGTTGCTTCCATCATCTTTCAGCTTAGCTTTCTCTAGGAAAGCACTGAAATTGAGGGACTGCGTGAGCCATTGATCTACAACATAATTTGCAAAGACAACCTTAGACTATTGTTCAAGATAATGACTTCAATTAATCATATTACCTAAGAACTCCGACTCAAATCAACATCCCTCTGGTTGTCCGAGTGTAACATGATCCAAATCACCAACCCAAGTCCAATCTTCACGTGAGATGAGGTGGTTTCAATGGTGAACATCTCCATGTTGATCATATCTACTATATGACTCATGTTCGACCTTTCGGTCTCTTGTGTTCCGAGGCGTCGTATGTACATGCTAAGCTTGTCAAGTTTAACTCAAGTGTTTCGCATGTACAAAACTGGCTTTCACCCGTTGTATGCGAACATAGAGTCTATCATACCCGGTCATCACGTGGTGCTTTGAAACGACGAACTTTCACAATGGTGCACACTTGGGGAGAACACAATTTTATATTGAAATTTTAGTGAGGGGTCACCTTATAATGCTACCGCCGTCCTAAGAAAAGTAAGATGCATAAAAGGATTAACATCACATGCAAATCATAAGTGACATGATATGGCCATCATCTTGTGCTTGTGATCTCCATCTTCATAGCACCGGCATGATCTCCATTGTCACCGGCATGATAGCATGATCTCCATCATCGTGTCGCTATTGGGGTTGTCACGCCAACCATGCTTCTACAACTATTGCTACCGCTTAGCAATAAAGTAAAGCATTACATAGCGCTTAATGATTAACACACAAGTCATACAATAATTAAAGACAACCCTATGGCTCCTGCCGGTTGTCGTATTCATCGACACGCAAGTCGTGATAATCTATACAAAACATGATCATCTCATACATCAAATATATCTCATCATGTCTTTTGCCATATCATCTCACAACATACCCTGCAAAAACAAGTTAGACGTCCTCTACTTTGTTGTTGCATGTTTTACATGGCTGCTATGGGTGACTAGTAAGAATCGTTCTTACCTACGCAAAGCCACAATGGTGATATTCAAGTTGCTATTCAACCTTCTACAAGGACCGCCTTTGTTGAATCCTATTCAACTAAGGTGGGAGAGATAGACACCCGCCAGCCATATTTATGCAATCAAGTTGCATGCCAGTCGATGGAACCGGTCTCATGTACGTGGACATGTAAATTTGGTCCAGGCCGCTTCATCCCACAATACCGCTGAATCAAAATAAGACTAAGGAAGGAAGAAATTTGAACATCAACGCCCACAAACTCCTTTGTGTTCTACTCGTGATGTCATCTACGCATAGACCTAGCTCATGATGCCACTGTCGGGGAACGTTGCATGGGAAACAAAAAATTTCCTACGCTCACCAAGATCTATCTAGGAGATGCACATCTTCGAGAGAAGAGATTGGATCTACATACACTTCTAGATCGCCAAGCGGAAGCGTTAAGTAATGCGCTTCATGTAGTTGGACGTCTCTCAATCCAATCACGACCCATCCACGAACTTCCGATCAAGTGCTGAACGGACGACACCTCCGCCAGTTTTCAGAATCGTGATTTTGAATCGGATTGGAGCTCCGATGGTAGGATCATAAATTGTAGAATCTTACCTATCAGGATCGTAGAAACGTAGATTCTATGAAGTAAAATCGTAGAATCAAAGGGGTTAGTTTGGATCGTAAAGTCGTAGAATCGTATAACAGAATCGCGGTTCTGACAACCTTCGCGTTCAACACATGTATGGCATGATGACGTCTCCTCCTTCTTGATCCAGCAAGAGAGGGAGGAGAAGTTGATGGGATCTCAACCAGCACGATGGCGTGGTGGAGCAATCCCAGCAGGGCTTCGCCAAGCACCTCCAGAACTACGAACGAGGAAGAACGGGAGAGAGAGGAGGCCGCGGGGCATGGTAATTGTTGTCTCCAGCTCTTGCGCCTCCTCCCCACTATATATAGGGGTGCTGGAGGACTGGGGACGCAGCCCTAGCCCCTCCTCCAAGGAGGGAGGCGGCCAAATTAAGGGGGAGGAGTGCCCTCGAAGCCAAGTGGAGGGCCCTCCCCTTTAGGGTTTCCCTTCCCCTAGGCAGATGGGCCTTAGGGGGGGCGGTGCGCCTGGCCCAATAAGGCTAGGATGCCCCCTACAGCCTATGCACACCCTATGTAGGTGCTGGAGGGACCCTTCCGGACTCCTCCGAAACCCTCCGATACCTTCTAGAACCTTCCAGAAGCTTCCCGGTACAATACCGGTAAAAGCCGAAACTTTTCCGGTAGCCAAAATATGACTTCCCATATATAAATCTTTACCTCCGGATCATTCCGGAGCTCCGCGTGATGTCCGGGATCTCATCCGGGACTCCGAACAACATTCGGTCAACAATGTGAATATCCCAATACTACTCTAACGTCACAGAACGTTAAGTGTGTAGACCCTGCGGGTTCGAGAACAATGCGGGCATGACCGAGACACTTCTACACCCAACAAACAATAGCGGTACCTGGATGTCCATATTGGTTCATACATATTCTACGAAGACCCTTATCGATCGAACCTCGATGCCAAGGATTCAACTAATCACGTATACAGTTCCCTTTATCCATCGGTATGTTACTTGCCCCAGTTTCGATCCTTGATATCTCCATACCTAATTTAATCTCGTTATAGGCAAGTCTCTTTACTCCTTCCGTAATACAAGATCTCGTGACAAACCCCTTAGTCACATTGTTTGCAAGCTCATTGTGATGATGTATTGCCGAGTGGGCCCCGAGATACCTCTCCATCATACAGAGTGACAAATCACAGTCTTGAACCATGCCAACTCAACAGACACCCTCAGAGATACCTGTAGAGCATCTTTATAGTCACCCAGTTATGTTGCGACACTTGACACACACAAGGTACTCCTCCGGTGTCAGTGAGTTGCATGATCTCATGGTCATAGGAGCAGATACTTGACATACAGAAAGCGATAGCAATAAACTTTATATGATCATATGCTACACTTATAGTTTGGGTCTTTGTCCATCACATCATTCTCCTAATGATGTGATCCCATTATCAAATGAAAACTCATGCCTATGGCTAGGAAACCATAGCCATCTTTGATCAACGAGCTAGTCCGGTAGAGGCTCACTAGGGACATGTTGTTTTCTATGTATCCACACATGTATTTGAGTTTCAAGTCACAACAATTATTTCATGGATAATAAATGGTTATTGTGAACAAGGAAATATAATAATAACCACTTTATTATTGCCTCTAGGGCATATTTCCAACAGTAATTTTGTGCAAAGATTTACTCTCCATTAAAATCATTTGGATACCCAAGTAAATAGAAATATCAAGCAAAGAAAAACTAAAGCAGAAAAAGAAATAAAAAAGAAGACAAAGCTACTACTGTGCACTTAAGGCCTATTGTTACAGTACATAAGCCCGGCCCACCAACGGCCTTCTCCTATCTATGTATAGAGGAGGAGGCAGAATGCACCGTGGCGCACATCGAAAGTGTAAGTTTACTCTGTCGGTGTAACAAACCTTCATGTATGTTGCCCGGACTGTACATAGGCGCAATTGCAAGGAAGCAAACAACACTGAGCATCCAAGTCAAGATCAAGCCACATGAAGAGATCTTTGAGGAATCAAAGGGCAGATCAAGAAGACCAAGACAAACCAAGCGAACAAGATATCACTAAGGGAAACCCTCCCTTACCAGGCAGGCGAGCCTGGTCAGGTCGCGGCCACCCCGAAGACGAATCCAATGCTCCCCCGGTAGGCCTTGCCGGAGCCACTGGTGACAAGCCTCCCAGCCAAGTCTCCATCGCTCCTCCGCACAGCAACGCAGGTCACTTATCAGTGTGGTGTCGAGCCTCCAAGTGATTAGGTGGCTATCATTATGCACGTGGAAGCCATTTGGAAGGAAGATCCCCCCACATGACACCTGTCCAGAGGCGTGTCTTGCAGACATGTAGAAGATGAATAAGCAGCGCAACAGGCTTTCCGGGCTGCTTCCTTAGCGTGACACTTAGCAGTGCATTTAATGTACTTTGTCCGAACTGCTAGAGTTAGGTACGATAGCACTGTTGGATATCTAGTCAGTAGATAATGACTGTTTTGCCACTACGGTAACCCCTTAGCCTATAAAGGAGGTCCATGGCAACCTGAAAAAGGATTCGGACCCTCGTGTACTCATATGCGCGTAGCCGCTCCCCTCGAGGCAACATTGTCGGGCTTGAGCACTGCGTGTTAACCACGGTCCTCCCCATCAATCCACCAAAGCAGGAGTAGGGTTTTATGCTTTCCAGCAGCCCGAACCTGGGTAAAACTGCGTGTGTCACCTCTGTCGTGCTATCCCGCGGCCTCTGCTCTTTGTGTAACATGACCTTCCCCCCGCTGAACCACAAAGGGGTTGATGGCCCCATAGGTGATCATGTTCCACCACGACATCTTTGGCGCGCCAGGTAGGGGGAGCGCATGCGTGAACCTACGGTTGAGGTCGGCGCGTCAATCTTCATCTTCGTTTTCTTCATCATCCATGACTCTTATTACAAGGAAGGAACCATGTCGAAACGGGAATGGGAGTCGTGGGGAGGGGAATGAAAGTAGGTGAGCGGGCGTTTAGCTGTGGAGCTAGTTCCTCGTTTCTCGCGTGGTACTCCCCCGTCCCAAATTAAGTGGACCTCCGACTTTCATGGACAGTCAAACTTTCTTAAGGTTTGACCGGCTTTATACTAGCTACTACTTCGTCTAGTGTGATGGAGACATCTTCCTTCAAGAGGGGATCCAGGCTGGAGATGAGGCCGTCGGCAAGACGGATCCCCTTGGCTGCCTCGAAGAAACATGTTAGTAGCATCGAGGCGAGGCAATCAGCATGGTGGATGAATTTTCAATGAGAGCGAGGAGACGTACATGGAGGGGAACGGGATTGGGATAGGCCAAGTGTGTCCTGACTTCTGAGCTTCCGACAAAGACAAAGAGAAGAACTCGCTTACCGTCGGAAAGTGAATTGGTCGATCGGGCAATCGTAGCCGTGAGTCGTGCGCGTATATTTTATTATATTTCTTAAAAATAAATGCTACCATGCATGGTTTATTAAAAAAATACCAGGGTGAAAGCAAATACTCCTCGGTGGCACAATATAAGACATTTTTGCAAGCAAATGTCTTCTATTATGAGATGGGGAGGGTATCTTTTACTTAAAAGTTGTGATGAAATAATTTTGTCGATCGCTGGGCGGATGACGCATGCTAGCATTCATATTGGGGGAGTCACGCGCAGCTCACGCCTAACTTTTTTCTTTCCTCTTTCAATTTCCTCTACCTGGAGGGGTGGCGTCCTCCCGGGAAATAGCCAAAATAATATTCACTAAGTTCTAAATACATTTATTTGAGCGATAAGTAATTCAGCATGGATGGTGTATCAAATACTATATTTGTAGCTACCATATAACATTTGTATTTTTTTATTGTCCATGGCAATTTATTTAATAAGTCCATGGCAAATTTATTACATATAGCTTTGTATTTGTTATAGTCCATGGCAATTTATTAATAAGTCCATGGAAAATTTAATACATATAGCATGGCAAATAATTTGTATATAAGAGGGCATTTTTTGTTGGTCATACTATGGCAAATCATTTTGTGTATGTTCCATGGCAATTTTCATATTATGTAGACAATTTTTTTTCATTGTGTCATGAATTAGATTTTTTTTGCCAAAAAATTATTTTGCCACATGAATTAGCAAGTTTTTGCAAATCTATGCATGTATTTAAAAAAATTATATGCGTTTCCGCGATGTTTTTTTTTCTTTGGACAGTTTTTTTGGCATATGGATGACGTTGGGAAGGGAAATGCTCAATAAAAGGCCTGCCAGCTATCGAGTCGCACTAGGGGGGTTCTCCTAGCAAACGTTTCCGTTCGCTGGTTCGGACCTTCCCTAGCAATCATTTTGTTCGCTGCACCTCCTCCTCCCAGCTGACGTTCCCCAATTATCACTAGTGGAGAACCGGGCTATAGCACCGGTTCGTAAGGCCCTTTAGTGCCGGTTCTACAACTGGCACTAAAGTGTGGGGACTAAAGGCCCCCCCTTTAGTATCGGTTCAACACGAACCGCCACTAAAGGGCCAACACCAACCGGGACTAAAGGATTTTTTTGAATTTGTTTTAAAATAAAACAAAAACAGCCCACCTACTGGGCCGGCACGGCCTGCATACGACTAGAAACCCAACCTCTAGTTGGGCCAGGATGCAGGCCCGTATGGCCTAGTAGGGCCCACAGGGCAGTAGACTTGCAATAGGCCCACAGAGGCCTGCTTAGAGAGGAGCCCGACACGGTAGCCGTGGCGGGGCTTATAAACCGGTGCGAGCTCCTCTCAACTAGCGAGCTGGGACTAAACATTGTGCACTGCGGGTGGCAGCACACCCCTTTAGTACCGGTTGATGGCACGAACCCGTACTAAAGGGGGGGTCTTTAGTACCGGTTGGAGCCACAAACCCGTACTAAAGGCCACCACCTCTTTAGTACCAGTTCGTGGCACGAACCAGTACTAAAGGTTCGCCACGAACCGGTACTAATGAGCGCCGCCCGCCTAGCCGTTGGAACCAGCACTAATGGTCACATTAGGCCCTTTTTCTATTAGTGTATTTGCGTCCTAGATTCAACTCCGCCTGCCATCACCCTGCAGTCTGCCGGCAGGGTGAGCGTGAATGCAATGCCATCGTCAATGTTGTATGCAGCGACTCCGAGTGGAAGGATGCCACTGGGCATATGGTATGACTCGACGATGTGGTAGGTGCTCTCATTGTTTGCCGAGGTGTTGATCTCTTGCAAGAGGAAGCAGACGGTGTCTGTGCTAAAACTGGCAGATCTTGAGTATGGGGTCCCAAGCTTGGTGATCTGAGCTAGACGGTAACAGGAGAAAGTAGGGACACATTTCTAACAATGTTCAGGCCCTCTCGAAGAGGTAAAACCATACGTCCGACTTTTGATATATTGAATGTGATGGGGTTGCGTCCAACATAGTTTTTGGTTTCTTTGCTGGTTGCTTCTTTTGGTGCTCATGACGAGCAACCCACTCATCAGTTCTAGAACGCTTCTCGCATCGGCGTGTACGCCTTTCATTAGCGGAACCGAGCAGATCTTTGATCGAATCTTTCTGTTCTTTTTCTGCTAGCTAGGTGTCTTCCCTAACACAGTATCTTGATACTATGTCTGATAGCTCAGGAAACGTTTTGAATCGTCTCCGTTCGAAGACATTATGGATGCCTTCATTATGACAATTATAACGGAACACCGAAATAGCAGCAATCTAGGATCTTATTTTTTACGAACAAGAATCTCATCCAAAATTGACAAACGGTTTTTCTAGTCTTCTTTTTAACATAGGCCAAATCCCAGACGTCGGTTGGTCCCGAACCCTCGAGACAATATGCAACATGGGGGGAGAGCATATCCGTATCCGAATTGATTTGACATCGTCCCGCCGATGCAAGGGTGGCTCAAGGCGACCCTTGGGACGGTTGCGCGGCGGCGTGTTCGAGATCATCTTGAGAGCTCGAATCCGATCTCCAAGCTCGATTCGATCGGCTGCGGACACTGTCTGCTAAGGGGTGACCTGCCGGTTCCTCGGCCACGACCACCAAACCGTCCTCGACTGGACCCGAGGATGCTCCAAAAATTGCTTAGGCAGTACTAGCAAAAGGGCATGTGCGTTGCAACGGGAGTAAAAAATAATTCATAATCTCCAATGGTCATGATTACATTTTGCTGCATCACCGAGATATAATATCACTCTCAATTTCATGAAATCATGAACCATTTTTGAAATCATGAATAAAAAAATAAACTCATGCACATATTTGAAATCGTGAACATTTTTCAAATCCGTGAACACTTATACAAATTTTCGAACATTTTCTAAAATCAAGAAATTTTATAAAATTCATGACCATTGTATGGTATTTGCAAACATTTTTAAAAAATGTGAATTTTTTTAAAAAAAATTCGAGTCGGTGATTTTTTCTAGAATCGACGGACATTTTCTTTGTAAATTGGTGAATAATTTTTGAAATTGACGAATATTTTTTTGACTAAATGAACATTTTATGAAATGCATGATATTTTTGATTCAGTGAACATTTTATGAATGAATAAACTATTTTTAAGTCACAAACAGTTTTTCAGTTTTCAAGATATTTTTTCATTCACGAACATTTTTTGAATTGCCGTAATTTTGTTCAGTTTCATTAAAAAAATTCGATACACGTACTTTTTTGAAAATCATGAACATTTTTTATTTTCCGAACATTGTTTTCAACAGTTCAACATTTTTTGAATAATAAAACATATTTTAAAAAAATTGAGAACTATTTTTTGAATCCACACACATTTTATTTTAAAATTCTCAATTTTTTAAATTTTGGAACTTTTTTTAGGTCCCAAGTTATTGAAAGTATAAAAAACAGAAACGAAAAAGAGAAAAAGAAAACAAAAACGAAATATAAGAACCAGGCCACCCGGACATGGCCTGTCCCAACCTGGTGTGTTGTGTCTTCTCCCGGCACGCAAAGCATTGTATAGGTGTTCCCTACTACATGGGCTGGCCCAGGCGGTGTATTCCCCTGTGTGAAACGTTTTTTATCACTTATAGATGGCATTGGTGCATAATATTTTGCAACTTTGGAGGCAATTTCCATGATGTACCAGAAGCAATAAAACTTCTATTATTAGGTAGTTATAGATGTAGATTTTGGTTTAACTAGCAAAACGGCCCGTGTGTTGCAACGGTTGAAAATAATAGTTCATAATCTCCAATGTCCATGACCACATTTTGCAGCATCACCGAGATATATTATCACTATCATTTTTGTGAAATCTTCAAAATAAAATAAAATCATGAACATTTTTCTAAAACTCATGAACATTTTTACAGATTTTGAAATATTTTCTAAAATTATGACCATTTTCTGAATTAATTAATATTTTATAATATTTGTAAAAAACTAAAATTGTGAACATTTTTAAAATATTTTTCTTGAATAGGCGAACATTTCTAGAGTTGCCGAACATTATTTTGGAAATTGGTGGAACAATTTTTGAAATTCACACATATTTTTTGATTTAACGAACATTTTTTGAAATGCATGATCACTTTTTGAATCAGCGAATATTTTATGAAACAATGAACTATTTTATAAGTCACGAATAGTTTTTGCTTTTTTAGGATATTTTCAATTCATGAACATTTTTTTGAATTGGCGAAATTTTGCTCAATTTCATTAACATATTTTAATACACAAACATTTTAAAAAAATCATGAACATTTTCTGATTTCGCGAACATTTGTTTCCAAAATTGTGCACATTTGTTAAAAATCGCAAACATTTTCTGAATCCACAAACAGTTATGAATTATTAAACATTCTATATGGGACCTCATGGGACGCCGTCGCCGACCGCTATCTCGCAGCGCTGCAAGTCGTCGTCCTCCTGCGTCCCGCCCATCAATCGCGCGATGACACGGTCTTTGATTTCCAAGCCAAGAATATTCTAGGCTGGCTTGAAGAGTTGAACAACGGCGTGCCGGAGGAAGACAATGAGCACGCCGCCACCGTCGTAATTAGTCTTGTTTTGTTTATATTGTATCTCGACACTGTATCTCAATCGTATGAATGTAAAGTCACAATGTGACTGAATGAAACCTATGGTTTAAACAAATTTGCGTTTTCCTCTCTGAATGCACAAACTTATCAAATGATTTTTTTCATAAAACATCAATGTTTTCTCTGAATAAAATACTCATCGCAAACGTTTTACATAGAACAACCATATGCAAAGCGAGAGTTATGGTTCCTTCTCCAGTAAGGCAAAAATAAATGAGAGAAAAAAAGAGGATGGACAATGTTACTTTCCTTTTTCATACTTGTGTTTCAAAGTAGCACCATGTTTTTCATATAGAGAGTCTCTTATGCTTTCACTTCATATAACTAGTGAGAATTTTTCATTATAGAACTTGACTTGTATATTCCAATGATGGCCTTACTCAAATGCTCGAGGTCTTCTTGAGCAAGCAAGTTGGATGCACACCCATTTATTTTTCTTTTGAACTTTCATACACTTATAACTCTTAGTAAATCTGTTGCATGACAATCCTTACTCCTTATATTGACATCAATTGCTGGGCATCTCCATAGCCCATTGATTAGCCTCGTTGACGCGAGAATTTCTCCTTTTTTGTCTTCTCCATATCAACCTCTATCATCATATTATATTTTATCCATAGTGCTATATCCATGGCTTGTGCTCATGTATTGCGTGAGAGTTGAAAAAGCTGAAGCGCGTTAAAAAGTATGAACCAAATGCTCGGCTTGTCATCGGGGTTGTGCATGATAAATACTTTGTGTTAAGAAGATGGAGCATTAGAAGGCTATATAATTTTGTAGGGATAACATTCTTTAGCATTGATAATTTGAAAGGCATGATTGTTTGTTGGTATGCCAGAGTATTTATGTCTTTATGTCAAATTATACACTATTGCTTTGAATCATTTGGATTTTAATATTCATTCCACAAAAGAAAGATTACATGATGAATATGATAGGTAATATTCCACATCAAAACTCCCGATGGTAATTGAAGAGTGAGCGTGCCGACGACGATCACATCAACCTTGGAATCATTTCCCACGCGCATCGTCACTTCGTCCTTCGCCAGCCTTTGTCTATTCCGTAGTTCCTGTTTAGAGTTGCAAATGTGAGCAACCGAACCGGTATCAAATACCTAGGAACTACAACGAGAGCTGACAAGGTACACATAAATAACATGTATATCATACATACCTTTGTTGACGTTGGCCCCCTTCTTGTCGGCCTGATACTTGGGGCAATTCCGCTTCTAGTGACCAGCTCCCTTGCAATAGAAGCACTCAGTTTCAGACTTGTGTCTAGCCTTGGGTTTCTTCACGGGAGGAGGAGCAAACTGTTTTGCCAATCTTCTTAAATTTTCCCTTCTTTCCCTTGCTCTTCTTGAAACTAGTGGTTTTATTGACCATCAACACTTGATGCTCCTTCTGGATGTTTGACTCCGCGACTTTCAACATCGTGAACAGCTCGGAGACTGACTTGTTCATCCCTTGCATGTTACAATTCAACACAAAGCTCTTATAACTAGATGTTAACGATTGAAGAACCCTGTCAGTGACCGCCTCAGGCGGGATCTCAACTCCCAACTCAGCCAGACGGTGGTAATACCCAGACATTCTGAGTATGTGCTCACTGACAGAGTTGTTCTCCTCCATTTTGCAGGCATAGAACTTATCAGAGGTCTCATACCTCTCGATCTGGGCATTTTTCTCAAAAATAAACTTCAACTCCTGGAACATCTCATATGATCCATGACGTTCAAAATGCCTTTGATGTCCCGCTTCTAAGCCATATAACATGGCACACTGAACTATTGAGTAGTCATCAACACGTGACTACCAGGCATTCACAACGTCCACAGTCGCTGGAGGGGGTGGCACACCAAGAGATGCGTCCAGGACATAAGACTTTTGGGCAGTCGTGAGGATAATCCTCAAATTACGGGCCCAGGCCACAAAGTTGCTTCCATCATCGTTCATCTTAGCTTTCTCTAGGAACGCACTGAAATTCAGGGACTGCGTGAGCCATTGATCTACAACATAATTTGCAAAGACAACCTTAGACTATTGTTCAAGATAATGACTTCAATTAATCATATTACCTAAGAACTCCCACTCAAATCAACATCCCTCCGGTTGTCCGAGTGTAACATGACCCAAATCACCAACCCAAGTCCAATCTTCACGTGAGATGAGGTGGTTTCAATGGTGAACATCTCCATGTTGATCATATCTACTATATGAGTCATGTTCGACCTTTCGGTCTCTTGTGTTCCGAGGCCTTGTCTGTACACGCTAAGCTTGTCAAGTTTAACTCAAGTGTTTCGCATGTACAAAACTGGCTTGCACCCGTTGTATGCGAACGTAGAGTCTATCACACCCGATCATCACGTGGTGCTTTGAAACGACGAACTTTCGCAATGGTGCACACTTGGGGAGAACACAATTTTATATTGAAATTTTAATGAGGGATCACCTTATAATGCTACCGCCGTCCTAAGAAAAGTAAGATGCATAAAAGGATTAACATCACATGCAAATCATAAGTGACTGATATGGCCACCATCTTGTGCTTTTGATCTCCATCTTGAAAGCACCGGCATGATCGCCATTGTCACCAGCATGACACCATGATCTCCATCATCGTGTCGCCATCGGGGTTGTCACGCCAACCATGCTTCTACAACTATTGCTACCGCTTAGCAATAAAGTAAAGCATTACATAGCGCTTAATGATTAACACAAAGGTCATACAATAATTAAAGACAACCCTATGGCTCCTGCCGGTTGTCGTATTCATCGACACGCAAGTCGTGATAATCTATACAAAACATGATCATCTCATACATCAAATATATCTCATCATGTCTTTTGCCATATCATATCACAACATACCGTGCAAAAACAAGTTTGACGTCCTCTACTTTGTTGTTGCATGTTTTACATGGCTGCTATGGGTGACTAGTAAGAATCGTTCTTACCTACGCAAAGCCACAATGGTGATATTCAAGTTGCTATTTAACCTTCTACAAGGACTGCCTTTGTCGAATCCGATTCAACTAAGGTGGGAGAGATAGACACCCGCCAGCCATCTTTATGCAATTAAGTTGCATGCTAGTTGATGGAACCGGTCTCATGTACGTGGACATGTAAATTTGGTCCAGGCCGCTTCATCCCACAATACCGCTGAATCAAAATAAGACTAAGGAAGGAAGCAATCTGAACATCAACGCCCACAAACTCCTTTGTGTTCTACTCGTGATGTCATCTACGCATAGACCTAGCTCATGATGCCACAGTCAGGGAACGTTGCATGGGAAACAAAAAATTTCCTACGCTCACCAAGATCTATCTAGGAGATGCACATCTACGAGAGGAGAGATTGGATCTACATACACTTCTAGATAGCTAAGCGGAAGCGTTAAGTAATGCGCTTGATGTAGTCGAACGTCTTCGCGATCCAATCACGACCCATCCACGAACTTCCGATCAAGTGTCGAACGGACGACACCTCCGCCAGTTGCAAGAATCGTGATTTTGAATCGGATTGGAGCTCCGATGGTAGGATCGTAAATTGTAGAATCTTCACTATCAGGATCGTAGAAACGTAGATTCTATGAAGTAAAATCATAGAATCAAAGGGGGTAGTTTGGATCGTAAAGTCGTAGAATCGTATAACAGAATCGCGATTCTGACAACCTCCGCGTTCAACACACGTACGGCTTGATGGCGTCTCCTCCTTCTTGATCCAGCAAGAGAGGGAGGAGAAGTAGATGGGATCTCAACCAGCACGACGGCATGGTGGAGACGGTGGTGGAGCAATCCTAGCAGGTCTTCGCCAAGCGCCTCCGGAACTACGAATGAGGAAGAACGGGAGAGAGAGGAGGCCGCGGGGCATGGGAATTGTTGTCTCCCGCTCTTGCGCCTCGTCCCCACTATATATAGGGGTGTTGGAGGGCTGGGGACGCAGCCCTAGCCCCTCCTCCAATGAGGGAGGCGGGCAAAGGGGTAGGAGTGCCATCCAAGCCAAGTGGAGGGCCCTCCCCTTTATGGTTTCCCTTCCCTTAGGCAGATGGGCCTTAGGGGGGGCGGCGTGCCTGGCCCAATAAGGCTAGGATGCCCCCCTACAGCCTATGCACACCCTATGTAGGTGCTGGAGGGACCCTTTAGGACTCCTCCGAAACCCTCTGATACCTTCTAGAACCTTCTAGAACCTTCCGAAAGCTTCCCGGTATAATACCGGTAAAAGCCGAAACTTTTCCGGTAGCCAAAATATGACTTCCCATTTATAAATATTTACCTCTGGACCATTCCGAAGCTCTTCGTGATGTCCGAGATCTCATCCGGGACTCCGAACAACATTCGGTCACCAATGTGAATATCCCAATACTACTCTAGCGTCACCGAACGTTAAGTGTGTAGACCCTGCGGGTTCGAGAACTATGCGGACATGACCGGGACACCTCTACACTCAACAAACAATAGCGGGACCTAGATGTCCATATTGGTTCATACATATTCTACGAAGATCCTTATCGGTCGAACCTCGATGCCAAGGATTCAACTAATCACGTAAACAGTTCCCTTTATCCATCGATATGTTACTTGCCCCAGATTCGATCGCTGATATCTCCATACCTAATTTAATCTCGTTATAGGCAAGTCTCTTTACTCGTTTCGCAATACAAGATCTCGTGACAAACCCCTTAGTCACATTGTTTGCAAGCTCATTGTGATGATGTATTACCGAGTGGGCCCCGAGATACCTCTTCATCATACAAAGTGACAGATCCTAGTCTTGAACCATGCCAACTCAACAGACACCCTCATGTATACCTGTAGAGCATCTTTATAGTCACCCAATTATGTTGCAACATTTGACACACACAAGGTACTCCTCCGGTGTCAGTGAGTTGCATGATCTCATGGTCATTGGAACAGATACTTGACATATAGAAAGTGATAGCAATAAACTTTATACGATCATATGCTATTCTTATAGTTTGGGTCTTTGTCCATCACATCATTCTCCTAATGATGTGATCCCATTATCAAATGACAACTCATGTCTATGGCTAGGAAACCATAGCCATCTTTGATCAATGAGCTAGTCCGGTAGAGGCTCACTAGGGACATGTTGTTTTCTATGTATCCACACATGTATTTGAGTTTCAAGTCAATACAATTATAGCATGGATAATAAACGATTATCGTGAACAAGGAAATATAATAATAACCACTTTATTATTGCCTCTAGGGCATATTTCCAACAGTAATTTTGTGCAAAGATTTACTCTCCATTAAAATCATTTGGATACCCAAGTAAATAGAAATATCAAGCAAAGAAAAACTAAAGCAGAAAAAGAAATAAAAAAGAAGACAAAGCTACTACTGTGCACTTAAGGCCTATTGTTATAGTACATAGGCCCGACCCACCAATGACCTTCTCCTATCTCTGTATAGAGGAGGAGGCAGAGTGCACTGTGGCGCACATTGAAAGTGCAAGTTTACTCTGGCGGTGTAACAAACCTTCACGTATGTTGACGAACTATACATAGGCGCAATTGCAAGGAAGCAAACAACACCAAGCATCCAAGTCAAGATCAAGCCAAATGAAGAGATCTTTGAGGAATCAAAGGGCAGATCAAGAAGACCAAGACAATCCAAGAGAACAAGATATCACTAAGGAAAACCCTCCCTTACTAGGCAGGCGAGACTGGTCAGGTCGAGGCCACCCCAAAGACGAAACCGATGCTCCCCCGGCAGGCCTTGCCGAAGCCACTGGTGACAAGCCTCCCAGCCAAGACTCCACCGCTCCACCGCATAGCGACGCAGGTCACTTATCAGTGTGGTGTCGAGCCCCCAAGTGATTAGGTGGATGTCATTATGCACGTGGCAGCCATTTCGAAGGAAGATCCCCCCACATGACACCCGTCCAGAGGCGTGTCTTGCAGACATGTAGAAGATGAATAATGAGCGCAGTAGGCATGCGGGGCTGCATCCTTAGTTCGACACTTAGCAGTGCATTTAATGCACTTTGTCTGAACTGCCAGAGTTAGGTACGATAGCACTGTTGGATATCTAATCAGTAGATAATGACTGTTTTGCCACTATGGTAACCCCTTAGCCTATAAAAGGAGGGCCATGGCAACCTGAAAAAGGATTCGAACCCTCGTGTTCTCATATGCGCGTGGCCGCTCCCCTCGAGGCAACATTGCCGGGCTTGAGCGCCGCGTGTTAACCACGGTCTTCCCCATCAATCCACGAAAGCAGGAGTAGGGTTTTATGCTTTCCAACGGCCCGAACCTGTGTAAAACTGCGTGTGTCACCTCTGTCGTGCTGTCTGGCAGCCTCTGCTCTTTGTGCAACATGACCTTCCCCCCGCTGAACTACAAAGGGGTTGATGGCCCCATAGGTGATCGTGTTCCACCATGACATCTTTGGCGCGCCAGGTAGGGGGAGCGCATGCGTGAACCTAAGGTTGAGGTCTGCGCGTCAATCTTCATCTTTGTTTTCTTCATCACGGACTTCATCATCCATGGCGCCCAAGAGGAAGCCCAGTGCGATAGCTCACCCTTCCACCTCGAAGGCCCCTTCGCATGCAGGCGCTGCTACTACGGGTGCAGCAGTGGCGTCGGGGGACGCTGACACCGTAGGGGACGTGACTGGCGCAGGAGGCGTTGTCGTCACTTCCCCTGCGACCGAAGAAGGAGCAGAAGACGCCAGGGGACTCCACCTCCCCATCGCGCTAGTGGGCGTAGCCGCAGCGGCAACACCCACTCTGGTGCAAGTTGCACCCCTAGCTGTCCTTGCTATAGGCACAGGTACAGGGCGCGTGCCTCACCCAGGGCAGGGTAACCAAGACAAAGCGCCGAACGAGGTCGTCGACCCCCAGACCCACACTTCTCGCCACCGTACCACGTGGTGGCTGGCTCGCTGTGGCGAGAACACGGCGCCGCCACCACCGGTACCGTCACGAGTTAGGCGACGTCGCGATCTGCATCGTCATCTATGCCAAGCACTACTTTCAAAGCCATGGCGCGAGCCCAACTCCTGCTGATATTCCCGCCAACGGCCGATCAAATGGATGAGTGGAGAGCCACCATTCAAAGTTTGATCGGTTTTGCTGAAGCGGGAGGATCACAGGGGGCTGGCCCGCTACGGCGCCCACCAGCAGTAACCACGGCCCAAGCTGCCACTACAAAAAAATACACTTCTGTGATGATACGTGTTTGTCACAGTAGGTCACGTTTTCTGTCATGCATGTACATCCATGATGATTTTATGGCAGAATCAAGATAGTCATACCTTTGCTGTCGTAGAAGTGTTCCATTACATTAGCAAAATCATCATCATGGAAGTGTCCACTTCCATGACGATAAATCGCGCATCATAGAAGTGCTTTCGTCAAGGGTGACTGACACGTGGCATCCACCGTAATGGGTCACCATTAAGCAATCAGGTTTTGGTTTGGATCCGATAACCCGTTAACAGCCCCAACCAATGGGGATTTTCCATGTGTAAAATTATCATTAGCTATAGCAACCACGTGTGAGCACCCGAAAAGGACAGATGTCAACCGCCCAATGGATAGGAGGCGCCTATGATACATCAACATGTGGCAAGGCCCAACAGCGGCCATTTAGGTTAAAAAGGCTGGCCCAATCAAAATTAGCGGGCTGGCCCATTAACGGCCTGCTTGCTGACGGTCCATTCGCAGTTAAGGCCCGTATGGCTATTGTCAAATTTGCCCATCAGTGGCCCATTCTAAACTTGTCATCATTGTGGCCCAAGGTCACTTCTGGCCCGTTAATAGTCCGCTAAGTATTTGGGCTGAATTACGGCCCAATGTGTTTCCGGCCTGTTAAAGGTCCTGCTTCATCTGGGCCCATTTTTTGGCCCTTGAAACTTTCGGCCGGTAAACGACCGTGAAGGATTTGGGTCATATTTGGCCATATCTAACATTCGACCTATTAGAGGCCCATTGTAGATTTGGAACACTTCCAGCCTGTTGTGGTTTTTGGCCTGTTAACGTCGGACGAAATCCATGGGCCATATGTGGCCGAATGTCACATCGGGCCTATTAACGACCCATATAAAACTGATACTAATCAAGCCCGACCGAACTTCCAACCTGTTAAAGGCCCGTGTAGTAGGTTGGCGCATTTACGGCCCGTCTGAATTTCGGCCTGTGAACGATCCGCATTGTAAATGGGCCACCACGAGCTGAGATACATTTCGGCCTACTAATGACCGGAGGGTTATTTGGCACAATCAAGGCCCAATCTCACTTTCGGCCTATTAAAGGCCCATGTTAGTTATGGGCTCAAGATATTTACACGTGTTAATGGCCTATTGTTACCGAGGGCCCAAATTAAGTTTAGGCCTCTTAAAGGCCCACTAGGTGCATAGGCCTACCAAAAATATGAAATCTTATGTTGATTTAGGCCCAAATATTTTTAGTGGGCTACATGCAAATTACGACCCATAATCGTTTTTAGCCCAATTGGAATGGGCCTAACGAATGTTGGCACGTTGGGCTCCTATGAAGCTTTCGGCCGAATTCATTACTAAGATAAACCTACACTATACAAAAATAGCGTCGTAATTTCTACATCCTTTGGCAGCACGATAAATGATGTATCACAACAAAATAAATTCCAGCCATATAACAAAAGGCCTGTTGGCATAAAGTTTACAGTCCTTGCAGATAAAAGCACCATCAAATGTATAGAAGCACAGATCATTTGACCCGAGTGCTAATGTTTCAGGCTGTAGAATCTGGTGGAGCAGCATGATCATCCCCTTTTTTCTGCCATTGCTCTTGAACAACGAAGCAAATGTGTGATAGTCTGGTTTCAAAACCATTCATATCTTGATGACATTTGTCAACCACTATTCTTGTTTCCGAAAAGACATCCATTAGGGATTGGACTTGTGTCTGGAGCACAGATATATCACTCTTTCTAGCCGGAAGATTTTGTTCAGTAGGCGATTTGGTTGAGGTTACCTTGACAACCAACCCAGAATTACGCAGGAAGGTGCTTTTTTGCATTGTTAGTGGAGAGATACTGACGCACTGCAGCAAGAGGTGACATTTTTCCTGTGGTAGCCTCGTCACCTTCAGGTGGCTGTGGCTGTTCTATCATTTGTTCCATAGCTTGCTGAAAGTTTGAACTTGTAGATTAGTGTACCAGATAAGTTACTAATGAGACAAAAATAAACAAAGTAGGTTTCACATTTATACATAACTTATTTTGGTGAACTACTCTAATACATTAGCATGTATTGTAGTGCCAACTACATAATAAAATCACTTTTGGAACATATGTCCACATAACATGCCTAATGTATTGTCTATTTCCTCACATTCGTTGACATGTAAGGATAAAGAGACATGGTTTAAAGTAGGATGAACATAGTATGACATCATTCATATCATGGGCAAACAGATATCAAACAAACATGCTATTGTATCATTGTGTGGGCACGTGAACATCACAACTAGATTACAGATCAAGACCAAAAGAATATCCTTCCTCTCTTTTAAACCGTGTAAGGTGAAATGATACATTAAGACAACTGTGTATAAAAGTGAATAGAGTAACTGACATTGGCTGCAAACCAAGCAGTTAAATGAACATGTCACAGTAACAAGCAGTTCAAAATCAGGAGGAGTACGGACTTACAACAGTGGCTTGAACTGGTGTGCTCATGCCCTTCATCTTGCTGGTGTGGGAATCCTTGAAGATTTGCACTGCATCCAGTTCAGGTTCTTTTTGGTCTACACGGGCTTTCCTCTATATTTGGAACAAGTCAATATAGATACGATAATATGGCACAGAAAAAAGAAGGAAGTAGCAGCTATTTACAAGAGCCTCGCAGTGTGCAATACAGCTACGAGATCCTGTTGTCTGTTGGAATTTCACTTTAGAACGGTTGGTCTTATTCTTCAAACAGTTAACCTAGAAGAAGATACACTTATAAGGCACATACGTAAATACAAGTTCAATATGTGATATGATCAAATACATATACCCTACCTGATACTTTGGATCAGACCAGTGTTTAACAAGGGTTGTCCAGTCTTCATCTGTAATATATTCCACTAGAGATGTTTGGACGATTTCATTGTTAGCCTTGCCTTCAAAGTGAGTTTTTCTAAGGTGATACCGATACTGTCGCAGAGCAAACTGAAAACATGAGTGCATGCTTGTTTAGTTGCATCATCTTTCGGATCCAACTTGAACCGCATCTATTAAAAAAGAATGTGAGTCTTATTAGGAGGAAGCTAGAAACTATGGGACAGAGCAAGACAATATTACAAATTATGATGAATAACATTACTTACGGATAAATGGTCAAGGAAGGTGTTCAACTCGGTACCTTCTTTCTCATTCCTGTACTGGATCCATGTTGGGAGGATACGTGCATGACACCTAACAGCAACGACTGCCTCTGATACTAACTTGGCTGACTCTGTAGCATCACATGGCCTTTTTAAAACCTGCCTCAAAATGGATCTCCATTCTTCCTCCTTTAGATTTTGTTAATCTGTCAAGCATTATCCCTGATGTTTGTTTTCGTTTGTGCCGTGGTGCTAGTTCAACAACGAATATGGAAAGTGTTAGTGCACATCAAAGTGTGAGAGTACATATAAAGGAGCATGCAACTGCAACTTAACTCGGTCAGGTACTGTCTTGGTGTTGATGCTCATGAGGTTCATCTGATCTTGCCAAGTCCTGTTGTGTCAGCAATGCTTCGGAAGTAGTGTTAGGTGTGAAGGCAGCTTGGGAACTGTCCAGTTGCGGAGAAAACGAACGAGTAACTCGTTGAGATGTCGGTACAGTTGAAGCGGATGTTACACCTGGTGGAGCAGGTGATACCGTGTTTTTAGATTTAGCTGGTGGACTTGGAGCTTCTACTACACTATAAGTACCAACAGAATCTCGAGGGCAGATCCTTTTCCGTTGCACCCGATGATACGTCCATTTTGCATCATGCTTTTATATCAATATTTATTACATTATGGGCTGTTATTACACGTTATATCACAATACGTATGCCTTTTCTCTCTTATTTTATAAGGTTTACATGAAGAGGGAGAATGCCGGCAGCTGGAATTCTGGACTAGAAAAGGAGCACATATTAGAGACCTATTCTGCACAACTCCAAAAGTCCTGAAACTTCATGGAGATCAGTTTTGGAATAAATAAAAAATATTGGGCGAAGAAAGCACCAGAGGGGGGCCACCAGTCAGCCACGAGGATGGAGGGCGCGCCCTACCCCCGTGGGCGCGCCCCCTACCTCGTGGTCCCCCTGGCAGGCCCCCGACGCCCATGTTTTGCTATATGGTGTCTTTTGCCCTGGAAAAAATAAGGGAGAAGCTTTTGGGATGAAGTGCCACCATCTCGAGGCGGAACCTGGGCAGGACCAATCTAGGGCTCCGACGGAGCTATTCTGCTGGGGAAACATCCCCCCGGGAGGGGGAAATCACCGCCATCGTCATCATCATCGATCCTCTCATCGAGAGGGGGTCAATATCCATCAACATCTTCACAAGAACCATCTCCTCTCAAACCCTAGTTCATCTCTTGTATCCAATCTTTGTCTCAAAACCTTAGATTTGTACCTGTGGGTTGCTAGTAGTGTTGATTACTCCTTGTAGTTACCTTTGTTCCTGAGGACACGGGAGAAGTCTTGTTATAAGTAATCATGTGAATTTGATATTCGTTTGATATTTTGATGAGATGTATGTTGTCTCTCCTCTAGTGGTGTTATGTGAACGTCGACTACATGACACTTCACTATGATTTCGGCCTAGGGAAGGGCATTGGGAAGTAATAAGTAGATGATGGGTTGCTAGAGTGAGAGAAGCTTAAACCCTAGCTTATGCGTTGCTTCGTAAGGGGCTGATTTGGATCCATATGTTTCATGCTATAGTTAGGTTTACCTTAATTCTTGTTTCGTAGTTGCGGATGCTTGCGAGAGGGGTTAATCATAAGTTGGAGGCTTGTCCAAGGAAGGAAAGCACCCAAGCACTAGTCCACCCACATATCAAATTATCAAAGTAACAAGCACGAATCATATGAGCATGAGGAAAAATAGCTTGACAATAATTCCCATGTGTCCTCAGGAGCGCTTTGCTTTATATAAGAGTTTGTCCAGGCTTGTACTTTGCTACAAAAAGGATTGGGCCACTTTGCTGCACCTTAGCTACTTTTGTTACTTGTTACCTGTTACGAATTACCTTATCGCAAAACTATCTGTTATCGATTATTTCAGTGCTTGCAGAGAATACCTTGCTGAAAGCCGCTTGTCTTTTCCTTCTGCTCCTTGTTGGGTTCGACACTCTTACTTATCGAAAGGACTATGATAGATCCCCTATACTTGTGGGTCATTAAGACTCTTTTCTGACGCCGTTGCCGGGGAGTGAAGCGCCATTGGTAAGTGGAATTTGGTAAGGAAACATTTATATAGTGTGCTGAAATTTACTATCACTTGTTACTATGGGAAATAATCCTTTGAGGGTGTTCGGGGTATCTTCACCTCAACCATAAGAGAAAAGAGTTGCTACTCAACCTACTTAACCTACTGAAACTATTTACTTTGAAATTCCTTCAGGTTTGATAGAGAAACTACTAGCTAATCCCTATACAGGAGATGGAACATTACATCCCGATATGCACCTAATCTATGTGGATAAAGTTTGTGGATTACTTAAGCTTGCAGGTATGCCCGAGGATGTTGTAAAGAAGAACTTATTCCCTTTATCTTTGAAGGGAAAGGCATTGACATGGTATAGGCTATGTGATGATATTGGGTCATGGAACTACAACCGATTGAAATTGGAATTTCATCAAATGTTTTATCCTATGCATCTCGTTCATCGTGATCGGAATTATATATATAATTTTTGGCCTCGTGAAGGAGAAAGTATCACTCAAGCTTGGGGGAGGCTTAAGTCAATGTTATATTCATGCCCCAATCATGAGCTCTCAACAAAATTATTATTCAAATTTTTTATGCTCGGCTTTCTCATAATGATCGCTCCATGCTCGATACTTCTTGTACTAGTTCTTTTATGATAAAGACTATTGAATTCAATTGGGATTTATTGGAGAGAATTAAATGCAACTCTGAAGATTGGGAACTCGATGAAGGTAAGGAGTTAGGTATAAACCCTAAGTTTGATTGTGTTAAATCTTTTATGGATACCGATGCTTTTCGTGAATTTAGCACTAAAATATGGACTTGACTCTGAGATAGTAGCTACTTTCTATGAATCATTTGCTACTCATGTTGATCTCCCTAAGGAGAAGTGGTTTAAATATCATCCTCCCATTGAAGTGAAAGTAGTGGAACCTATTAAAGTTGAAGAAGAAACTATTACTTATAATGTTGATCCTATTTTTCCTACTGCTTATATTGATAAACCACCTTTCCTTGTTAGAATAAAGGATCATGCTAAGGCTTCAACTGTGGTTCGTAAGAGTTATACTAGAACACCTACACCCCCTGAACAAATTAAAGTTGAACCTAGTATTGCTATGGTTAAAGATCTCTTGGTCGATAATATTGATGTGCATGTTATTTATTTCTGTGATGAAGCTGCTAGGATTGCTAAACCCGATACTAAAGATAAACATAGACCTGTTGTCGGCATGCCTGTTGTTTATGTTAAAATAGGAGATCATTGTTTCCATGGCTTATGTGATATGGGTGCTAGTGTGACTGCAATTCCTCATTCCTCATACAAAGAAATTATGCATGATATTGCACCTGCTGAGATAGAAGATATTGATGTTACTATTAAGCTTGCCAATAGAGATACTATTTCACCAGTTGGGATTGTTAGAGATGTTGAAGTCTTGTGTGGGAAATTGAAATACCCTACTAATTTTCTTGTTCTTGGTTCCCCACAAGATAGCTTTTGTCCCATTATATTTGGTAGACCTTTCTTGAATACTGTTAATGCTAAGATAGACTGCGAAAAGGACATTGTTACTGTTGGTTTAGGGGATATGTCTCATGACTTTAATTTTTCTAAATTTCGTAGACAACCCCATGATAAGGAATTGCCTAGTAAGGATGAAATTATTGGTCTTGCTTCTATTGCCGTGGCTCCCAATGATCCTTTAGAACAATATTTGCTAGACCATGAAAATGATATGTTTATGAATGAAAGAAGGGAAATAGATGAAGTATTCTTTAAGCAAGGACCTATTTTGAAACACAATTTGCCTGTTGAAATTCTCGGAGTTCCTCCTCCACCCAAGGGTGATCCCGTGTTTGAGCTTAAACAATTACCTGATACTCTTAAATATGCTTATCTTGATGAAAAGAAGATATATCCTGTTATTATTAGTGCTAACCTTCTAGGGCATGAAGAAAATAAATTATTGAAAACTCTGAAGAAGCACCGTGCCGCTATTGGATATACTCTTGATGATCTTAAGGGCATTAGTTCCACTCTATGCCAGCACAAAATAAAACTGGAAAAAGATGCTAAACCAGTTGTTGATCACCAAACACGGTTAAATCCTAAGATTAAAGAAGTGGTAAGAAATGAAATATTAAAGCTTATGGAGGAAGGTATAATTTATCATATTGCTGATAGTCAGTGGGTAAGTTCCATTCATTGTGTCCCTAAGAAGGGAGGTATTACTGTTGTTCCTAATGATAAGAACGAATTGATCCCACAAAGAATTGTTACAGGTTATAGAATGGTAATTGATTTCCACAAATTAAATAAAGCTACTAGAAAAGATCATTACCCTCTACCTTTTATTGATCAAGTGCTAGAAAGACTATCCAAACATACACATTTTTGCTATCTAGATGGTTATTCTGGTTTCTCTCAAATACCTGTGTCAAAAGAGGATCAGGAAAAGACCACTTTTACTTGCCCTTTCGGTAATTTTGCTTATAGATGTATGCCTTTTGGGTTATGCAATGCACCTGCTACCTTTCAAAGATGTATGACTGCTATATATATTCTCTAACTTTTGTGAAAAGATTGTTGAGGTTTTCATGGATGATTTCTCCATTTACGGAACTTATTTTGAAGATTGCTTAAGCAACCTTGATCGAGTTTTACAAAGATGCGAAGAAACTAGTCTTGTCTTGAATTGGGAGAAGTGCCACTTTATGGTTAATGAAGGTATTGTCTTGGGGCATAAAATTGCTGAAAGAGATATTGAAGTTGATAAAGCTAAAGTAGATGCTATTGAAAAGATGCCGTGTCCTAAAGACATCAAAGGTATAAGAAGTTTCCTTGGTCATGCTTGTTTCTATAGGAGGTTTATTAAAGACTTCTCTAAAATTTCTAGGCCTCTCACTAATATCTTGCAAATTTGTTTTTGATGATGATTGTGTAGAAGCATTTGAAATACTTAAGAAAGCCTTGATTTCTGCACCTATTGTTCAGCCACCTGATTGGGATTTACCCTTTGAAATTATGTGTGATGCTAGCGATTATGCTGTTGGTGCTATTCTAGGGCAAAGAGTTGATAAGAAATTGAATGTTATTCATTATTCTAGTAAAACTCTAGACAGTGCCCAGATAAATTATGCTACTACTGAAAAGGAATTTTTAGCAGTTGTATTTGCTTGTGATAAGTTTAGATCTTATATTGTTGATTCCAAAGTAACTTCTCACACTGATCATGCTGCTATTAAATATCTTATGGAAAAGAAGGATGCTAAACCTAGACTTATTAGAGGGGTTCTCTTGCTACTAGAATTTGATTTGCATATTACTGATAGAAAGGGAGTTGAGAACCCCACTGGAGACAATTTTTCTAGGTTAGAAAATGTTCTTGATGACCCACTGCCTATTGATGATAGCTTTCTTGATGAAAAATTAGCAATCATAAATGCTTCTCGTAATGCAACATGGTATGCTGATTATGCTAATTACATTGTTGCCAAATTTATACCACCTAGTTTCACATACCAGCAAAAGAAAAAGTTTTTCTATGATTTAAGACATTACTTTTGGGATGACGCACACCTTCATAAAGAAGGAGTAGATGGTGTTATTAGACGTTGTGTACCTGTGCATGAACATGAATAGATCCTACGCAAGTGTGACTCCGAGGCTTACGGAGGACACCACGCTGGAGATAGAACTGCACATAAGGTATTGCAATCTGGTTTTTATTGGCCTACTCTCTTCAAGGATGCTTGTAAGTTTGTCTTGTCTTGTGATGAATGCCAAAGAATTGGTAATATTAGTAGACGTCAGGAAATTCCTATGAATTATTCACTTGTTATTGAACCATTTGATGTTTGGGGCTTTGATTATATGTGACCCTTTCCTTCCTCTAATGGGTATACACATATTCTAGTTGCGGTTGATTACGTTACTAAGTGGATAGAAGCTATTCCAACTAGTAGTGACGATCATAACACTTCTATTAAGATGCTTAAGGAAGTTAATTTTTCCAAGGTTTGGAGTCCCTAGATATTTAATGACTGATGGTGGTTCACATTTTATTCATGGTGCTTTTCGTAAAATGCTTGCTAAGTATGATGTTAACCATAGAATTGCATCTCCATATCGTCCTCAGTCTAGTGGTCAAGTAGAATTGAGTAATAGAGAGATTAATTTGATTTTGCAAAAGACTGTTAATAGATCTAGAAATAATTGTTCCAAGAAACTTGATGATGCATTATGGGCTTATAGAACTTCTTATAAAAATCCTATGGGTATGTCTCCATATAAAATGGTTTATGGAAAGGCTTGTCACTTACCTCTGTAACTAGAACATAAGGCATATTGGGCTATTAAAGAGATCAACTATGATCTCAAACTTGCCGGTCAGAAGAGGTTATTCGACATTAGCTCACTTGATGAACGGAGAACCCAAGCCTATGAGAATTCCAAGTTGTTTAAAGAAAAGGTTAGAAGATGGCATGACAAAAGGATACAAAAGCGCAAGTTTAATGTAGGTGATCATGTTTTGCTATACAATTCTCGTTTAAGATTTTTTGCAGGAAAACTTCTCTCTAAATGGGAAGGTCCTTACATTATCGAGGAGGTCTATGGTTCCAGTGCCATCAAATTCAACAACGCCGAAGGCACAAATCTGATGGTGGTAAACGGTCAAAAATCAAACATTATATCTCAGGTACTCCCATAAATGTTGAAACCAATATTATTAACACCGTAACCCCGGAGGAGTACATAAGGGACACTTTCCAGAACATTTTAGACTCCGAAAAGAAATATCTATGAGGTACAGTAAGTAAACCGACTCCAAAACTGTTCTAATTGCAATTTCCCTCCGTTTTGGAATATTTAAAAAATTAGGAAAATTAAAAGTAGTCTGAAAGAGACACGAAGCAGCCACGAGGGTGGAGGGCGTGCCCCCTACCTCGTAGCCACCTCGTGTGCCCTCCGTACTCTGTTTTCTTGCACGATACTTCTTTTGGTCGGTAAAAGTTCATTATATAATCTCCCGAAGGTTTTGAGCACCGTACCACGGCAAAATCCTCTATTTTGTTTTGATCTGTTTCTGTAGCAGATTTAGAGCGAGATGTCTTCTCAAGAGTCAGTCGGGGAGAGTTGTGTCTCTCATCCGGGACCAGGAGCAAACAGTGGGGCTGACCGCTTTGGGCCATCAACGGAGGAATAGATGGACGCCGACTTGAAAAGGGTGGATGCCATGGATAAGGATCAAGAAGTTACCTCTCGTCTTCAACCTAGATTCATGCTGGAGAAACTTCAGAGATCGGCAATCCCAAATTCGGTCATTCCTCCCAATGCTAGATTTCTCTCTTATGCAAATATGAAAAAGAGTGTTACCTTTCCCCCGTAGCTACGAAACATCCACGGGTGAATGGAGCTTTAGCCGTCACGGGTTAACTCCTTAAGGAAATAATGGATCTTAAGCAGCAAGTTAATAAGCTCGAGGAAGAGAATCACATCCTAAGGGGCATCATCGCCAAGAATATCACATCACCACCTCTGAAGAAAGAGACATAAATACATGGGTATGGGCACTCCCCTTGGCAATTGCCAAGCTTGGGGGAGGTGCCTCGGTATCGTATCACCATCACACCTCCATCTTTATCGTTTATCTTAGTTTAAATCCTTTTGGTTATATCTTGGTCTAGCAGAATAAAGTTTTAGTTTGATCCAGTTTTGAGTTTTGTTTTGATCTCTATCTATGTAATCGAGTCCGTGAGTTATATATAATAAAGAGTAGTTTTGAGTTGAGGGCTTCACTATCTTGCTAGGATCTTAAGGGAATTAAAGAAAGAATAAAAATAAATAAAAGATCATATGTTGATTTAATGGAATGTAATGACTTCACATATAAAGAGTATGATGAATAAAAGTTGTTGAGAGTTGACAAACATAGTTTTGGTCATCGTTGCAATTAATAGGAAGTAATAAAGAAAGAGAGGTTTTCACATGTAAATATACTATCTTGGACATCTTTTGTGATTGTGAGCACTCATTAAAATATGACATGCTAAAAAGTTGATGTTGGACAAGGAAGACAACATAATGGGTTATGTTTTCTTATATCCGAAGAAGTTATGTTGTCATGGATCATCCAACATGTTGAGCTTGCCTTTCCCCCTCATGATAGCCAAATTCTTTGCACCAAGTAGAGATACTACTTGTGCTTCCAAACATCCCTAAACCCAGTTTTGCCATGAGAGTCCACCATACCTACCTATGGATTGAATAAGATCCTTCAAGTAAGTTGTCATCGGTACAAGCAATAAAAATTGCTCTCTAAATATGTATGATCTATTAGTGTGAAGAAAATAGGCTTTATACAAACTTGTGATATGGAAGAAATAAAAGCAACGGACTGCATAATAAAGGTCCTTATCACAAGCGGCAATATAAAGTGACGTTATTTTGCATTAAGATTTTGTGCATCCAACCATAAAAGCGGATGACAACCTCTGCTTCCCTCTGCGAAGGGCCTATCGTTTATTTTCACCTTCTACCCTCATACAAGAGTCATGGTGATCTTCTCCTTTCCCTTTTTCACTTTATCCTTTGGCAAGCACTATGTGCTGGAGGGATCCGGATATATATATATATATCCACTCTGATGTAGGTTTTCATAAAGTATTATAATTGACATTACCCTTGAGGTAAAAGGTTGGGAGGTGAAACTATAAGCCCCTATCTTTCTCTGTGTCCGATTGAAACTTTGTACCCATAAGTATCGCGTGAGTGTCAGCAATTTTGAAAGACTAAATGATAGTTGAGTATGTGGACTTGCTGAAAAGCTTTTATATTGACTCTTTCCGATGTTATGATAAATTGCAATTGCTTCAATGACTGAGATCATAGTTTGTTAGTTTTCAATGAAGTTTTTGATTCATACTTTACCTTGTGAATGGATTTTTACTTTAGCATAAGAAATCATATGACAATATATGTTGTTGTTCTAAAGATGATCATGATGCCCTCATGTCCGTATTTTATTTTATCGACACCTCTATCTCTAAACAAGTGGACATATTTTTTGATAACGGCTTTCGCTTGAGGACAAGCTAGGTCTAAGCTTGGGGGAGTTGATATGTCCATTTTGCATCATGCTTTTATATCAATATTCATTGCATTATGGGATGTTATTACACGTTATATCACAATACTTATGCCTTTTCTCTCTTATTTTATAAGGTTTACATGAAGAGGGAGAATGCCGACAGCTGGAATTCTGGACTGGAAAAGGAGCAAATATTAGAGACCTATTATGCACAACTCCAAAAGTCCTGAAACTTCACGGAGATCAGTTTTGGAATAAATAAATAATATTGGGCGAAGAAAGCACCAGAGGGGGGCCACCGGTCAGCCACGAGGGTGGAGGGTGCGCCCCCTACCTCGTGGCCCCCCTGGCAGGCCCCCGACGCCCATCTTCTGCTATATGGTGTCTTTTTCCCTGGAAAAAATAAGGGAGAAGCTTTCGAGATGAAGCGCCGCTGTCTCAATGCGGAACCTGGGCAGGACCAATCTAGGGCTCCGGCGGAGCTATTCTGCCGGGGAAACATCCCTCCGGGAGGGGGAAATCACTGCCATCATCATCATCATCGATCCTCTCATCGAGAGGGGGTCAATCTCCATCAACATCTTCACCAGCACCATCTCCTCTCAAACCCTAGTTCATCTCTTGTATCTGATCTTTGCCTTAAAACCTCAGATTGGTACCTGTGGGTTGCTAGTAGTGTTGATTTCTCCTTGTAGTTGCTGCTAGTTGGTTTATTTGGTGCAAGATCATATGTTCAGATCCTTAATGATAATTAATACTCCTCTGAGTTTGAACATGAATATGCTTTGTGAGTAGTTACATTTGTTCCCGAGGACATGGGAGAAGTCTTGTTATAAGTAATCATGTGAATTTGGTATTCATTTGATATTTTGATGAGATGCATGTTGTCTGTCCTCTAGTGGTGTTATGTGAACGTCGACTACATGACACTTCACCATGATTTGGGCCTAGGGGAGGGCATTGGGAAGTAATAAGTAGATGATGGGTTGCTAGAGTGACAGAAGCTTAAACCCTAGTTTATGAGTTGCTTCGTAAGGGGCTGATTTGGATCCATATGTTTCATGCTATGGTTAGGTTTACCTTAATTCTTCTTTCGTAGTTGCGGATTCTTGCGAGAGTGGTTAATCATAAGTGGGAGGCCTGTCCAAGGAAGGACAACACCCAAGCGCCGGTCCACCCACATATCAAATTATCAAAGTAACAAACGCGAATCATATGAGCATGTTGAAAACTAGCTTGGCAATAATTCACATGTGTCCTCGGCAGCGCTTTGCTTTATATAAGTGTTTGTCCAGGCTTGTCCTTTGCTAAAAAAAAGATTGGGCCACCTTTCTGCACCTTAGCTACTTTTGTTACTTGTTACCTGTTACGAATTACCTTATCACAAAACTATCTGTTATCGATAATTTCAGTGCTTGCAGAGAATACCTTGTTGAAAACCGCTTGTCATTTCCTTCTGCTCCTCGTTGGGTTCGACACTCTTAGTTATCGAAAGGACTACTATAGATCCCCTATACTTGTGTGTCATCACCCGACGAGTAACACCATTCCCTACTATATTCTTTTCCTTGCTCTTTTTTGACTTTGCCATGCCAAGCCATACCCACAACACAAAAGAATAAAATCGCTCTTCAGAACTCATTAATGCATGATACAGACCAGCAATACTTTGATGTAAGACAACTGTATGAGGATGGAATATGTAAGAATTACAGGACGGCGTGACATATTCACAGCTACGATGTGTAAACTAAGTAGAATGATTTTCAAGAAAATAGAAGTAATGCAAGCTAGACACCATATGAAATATGTAACCAATATCACTCTACCAAGTTAAAAGTGTCTTATCATAAGTGGCATTTCAAAAATTAGAAGCAGTACAACCTAGAAATCAATGCAAGATGCAACCACTATCAAACTGCCATGTTAAAAGCGTCCAATCATGAGTGACTGATGCGGGATATACAACAACAGTACTTTGATGTAAGAACATTGTATGATAGATAGGTGCAGTGTATTCTATACACAGAAAGGCATGTCATATGCACATGTATAACGTATATACCCAGCAGGTGCAATTTAATCAAAATAGAAGAAATACAGGCTAGACAACATATGCACCATGAAACCAATTATCACACTATCAACTTAGAGCAAGCACCTGCGATGGTGGAGTACGGGAGATGAACTCATCATGTAGACTTGGGACTTCAACTACATTAGCAGTAGCAGTGGCAAATCTAGAGAGTCTCTGTTTGCGTTGGTCCGGAGGACCACCTACATCCCCTAACTTACTCTTTTCCTTCCTCTTTTCTGATATTGCCTTATGAAGTCAAAACCACAAGAAGATGAATAAAATTAGCTCTGGATAACTAGTTGATGCATGATACAAACGAACACTACTTTGATGTAAGGCAAGCGCAAGATAGGAGCATGTAATATATACAAAAAAAGACAGCATTGCATATTCACAGGTACGATAGGAGGACGGAATTTGTATGAAACACATTAAGCAGAAGACATTTAAACAAAATTAGAAGAAATGAAAGCTAGGCACCATATGAACATGCAACCAATATCACTCTATCAGATAAAAAGTGTCTCGTTGTAAGTGCCATTTCAAGAAATTAGAAGCAGTACAAGCTAGAAGATAATGCAAGATGCAACCTACATCACACTCCCAAGTTAAATGTGTCTTATGGGTAAGTGATTGTTGCAGGTATAAATTTTAAGCTACGCAGATGCAATTCAACAAAATTAGAAGCAATAAAAACTAGACATCATACAGAACACGCAACCACATATAACAGTTCCAAGTTAGAGCAAGCACCTGTGATGGTGGAGTAGGGGAGATGTGCTCATCATCTACAAAACTACGTTGACTGTCCAGCCTTGTGTTGTCTTGCAAATCTTGTTGGGAGGATGGCGGAGTAGAATCTGTAGAGACCCTCTGTTTTAGTTGCTCCGAAGGACCACCATCATCCACTGCCGTACTAATTTCCTTCAGATGTATTGATTTTGCATTGTGAAGTCAAACCGATAAGAAAAAGGAATAAAATTCACTCTCCAGAAGTCATTCATGCATGATACTGACGAACACTACTCGGAAGAAAGCCAAACACATGATACGAGGATGGAACATGTACGAAAAACAGGACGACGTGACATATTCACACCTATGATGTGGTAACTAAGCAAAATGCATTTCAACAAATTAGAAGCACTGCAAGCTAGACAACATATGAAAGATGAAACCAATATCACTCTGCCAAGTTCAAACTGTCCGGCATTTCAACAAATTAGAAGCAGTACATGCTATAATTCAAATGCAAGACGCAACCAATATCACAATGGTGACTTAAAGATGCCTTATCATAAGTGACTGATGCGGGATATGCAAGAACAGTAGTCTGATGTAAGAACATGGTGTGATCACATATAGTATGTTCTAGATACAGGAACACGTGTCATATTCACAGGCATTATGTGTAAAGTAAGATATGGAATTCAACAAAGTTAGAAGCAATACAAGCTAGACATCATACGCAACATGAAACCACATATAATAGTGCCAAGTTAGAGCAAACACCTGTGATGGTGGAGTAGGGGAGATGTGCTCATCATCTACATAGCTACGTTGACTGTCTAGCCTTGCGTTGTCTTGCGAATCTTGTTGGGAGGATGGCAGAGTAGAATCTGTAGAGACCCTCTTTTCAGGTGCTCGGAAGGACCACCATCATCTAATGCCTTGCCAATTTCCTTCCGCTTTATTGATTTTGCATTGTGAGGTCAAACCGACAAGAAAAATGAATAAAATTAGCTCATCAGAACTCATTCATGCATGATACTGATGAACACTACTTTGATGAAAGGCAAAGTCATGATACGAGGATGGAATATGTACAAAAAACTGGACAGCTTGACATATTCACACCTATGATGTGGTAACTAAGCAGAAGGCACTTCAACAAATTAGAAGCACTGCAAGCTAGACACCATATGGAAGGTGCAATCAATATCACTCTGCCAAGTTAAAACTGTCTCGTCATAGGTGGCGTTCATCAAACTAGAAGCACTACATGCTAGAAATCATATTCAAGAAGCAAACCAATATCACACTACCAACTTAAAGGTGTCCCATCATAAGTGACTAATGCAGGATACACAAGAAGAGTAGTTTCACCTAAGAACATGGTGTGATAGATAGATATAGTATGTACCAAAAATAGGAAGGCGTATCATATTCACACGTATCATGTGTAAGCTCAGCAGTTGCAGTTTACACTAATTAGAAGCAATACAAGCTAGACACCATATGCAACATGCAACTAGATATCACACCGCCAAGTTAGAGCAAGCACCTTGGATAGTGGAGTAGGGGAGCAGAAACTTGGAACTTGTAATGCACTAGCAGTACGAGGAGAATCCGTACAAATGCTCCATTTACGTTGCTGCAGAGGACCACCATCATCGCCTTCCTTACTCTTTTCCTTCCTCTTTTTTGATTTTGCCTTGTCAAGTCAAACCCACAAGAAAAAGGAATAAAATTTGCTCTTCAGAACTCATTGATGCATGATACTGACGAACACTACTTTAATGTAAGGCAACCGCATGATAGGAGGATGGAATATGTATGAAAAAAGGACGACATGACAAATTGACATGTATGATGTATAAAGTGTAAACTAAGCACAAGGTGTTTGAACTAGTTAGAAGCAATGCAAGCTAGACATCGTATGAAAGATGAAACCAATATCACTCTGCCAAATTAAAAGGGTGGCCTCATAAATGTATTTGACAAATTAGAAGCAATACATGGCAATAGGCTAGAAATAATATGCACGAATAAAGGTGTCTCATCGTAAGTGATTGATGCAGGATACAGAAGAGAGGTAGTTTCATGTAAGAACATGGTTAACAGATAGATGTAGTATGTACCATAAATAGGAAGGCATGTCATATTCACAGGTATAATGTGTAAACTAAGTAGATGTAATTTACCCTAATTAGAAGCATTACAAGCTAGACACCGTATGCAACATGCACCCACATATCACACTGCGAAGTTAGAGCAAGCACCTTCGATGGTGGTGTAGGGGAAATGCGGTCTTCAAGTACAGAGCTACATTCAATATCTTCATTTACGCTTGCTGTTTCTTGAGAATCATGTGGGGAGGATGAAACTACACTCTTTATAAGATTAGCGCGTCTCATACTAACCCCCGGGCATGACTGTCTCCTCATAAGTGATAGATGCAGGATACACAAGAATACTAGTTTGATGTAAGAACTGTTGGTAATCGTAGCATAATTTAAAATTTTCCTACGCTCACCAAGATGCATCTATGGAGTCTACTAGCAACGAGGGGAAAGGAGTGCATCTACATACCCTTGTAGATCGTGAGCGGAAGCGTTCCAATGAACGTGGATGACGGAGTCGTACTCGCCGTGATCCAAATCACCGATGACCGAGTGCCGAACGAACGACACCTCCGCGTTCAACACACGTACAGTGCAGCGACGTCTCCTCCTTCTTGATCCAGCAAGGGGGAAGGAGAGGTTGATGGAGATCCAACAGCACGACGGCGTGGTGGTGGATGTAGCGGGTCTCCGGCAGGGCTTCACCGAGCTTCTGCGAGAGACGGAGAGGTGTAGCAGGGGAGGAGGGAGGCGCCCAAGGCTGTCGGTTGCTGCCCTCCCTCCCCCCCTTTATATAGGCCCCCTGGGAGGGGGGGGGGGCGCCGGCCAGATCCCATCTAGGGTGGGGGGCGGCGGCCAAAAGGGGGGGAAGGGGTTGCCTTGCCCCCCAAGGCAAGTGGGAAGCCCCCCCACCCTAGGGTTCCCAACCCTAGGCGCATGGGGGGAGGCCCATGGGGGGCGCCCAGCCCACTAGAGGCTGGTTCCCCTCCCACTTCAGCCCACGGGGCCCTCCGGGATAGGTGGCCCCACCCGGTGGACCCCCGGGACCCTTCCGGTGGTCCCGGTACAATACCGGTAACCCCCGAACTTTCCCGGTGGCCGAAACTTGACTTCCTATATATAATTCTTCACCTCCGGACCATTCCGGAACCTCTCGTGATGTCCGGGATCTCATCCGGGACTCCGAACAACTTTTGGGTTTCCGCATACATATATCTCTACAACCCTAGCGTCACCGATCCTTAAGTGAGTAGACCCTACGGGTTCGGGAGACATGCAGACATGACCGAGACGCCTCTCCGGTCAATAACCAACAGCGGGATCTGGATACCCATGTTGGTTCCCACATGTTCCACGATGATCTCATCGGATGAACCACGGTGTCGAGGATTCAATCAATCCCGTATGCAATTCCCTTTGTCAATCGGGATGTTACTTGCCCGAGATTCGATCGTCGGTATCCCAATACCTTGTTCAATCTCGTTACCGGCAAGTCTCTTTACTCGTACCACAATGCATGATCCCGTGACTAACACCTTAGTCACATTGAGCTCATTATGATGATGCATTACCGAGTGGGCCCAGAGATACCTCTCCGTCACACGGAGTGACAAATCCCAGTCTCGATCCGTGCCAACCCAACAGACACTTTTGGAGATACCCGTAGTGCACCTTTATAGTCACCCAGTTACGTTGTGACGTTTGGCACACCCAAAGCACTCCTACGGTATCCGGGAGTTGCACGATCTCATGGTCTAAGGAAAAGATACTTGACATTGGAAAAGCTCTAGCAAACGAAACTACACGATCTTTTATGCTATGCTTAGGATTGGGTCTTGTCCATCACATCATTCTCCTAATGATATCATCCCGTTATCAACGACATCCAATGTCCATAGTCAGGAAACCATGACTATCTGTTGATCAACTAGCTAGTCAACTAGAGGCTTACTAGGGACACGTTGTGGTCTATGCATTCACACATGTATTACGATTTTCGGACAATACAATTATAGCATGAATAATAGACGATTATCATGAACAAAGTAATATAATAATAACCATTTATTATTGCCTCTAGGGCATATTTCCAACAGTCTCCCACTTGCACTAGAGTCAATAATCTAGTTACATTGTGATGAATCGAACACCCATTGCGTCCTGGTGTTGATCATGTTTTGCCCTAGGGAGAGGTTTAGTCAACGGATCTGCTACATTCAGGTCCGTATGTACTTTACAAATATCTATGTCTCCATTTTGAACACTTTCACGAATGGAGTTGAAGTGACGCTTGATATGCCTGGTCTTCCTGTGAAACCTGGGCTCCTTCGCAAGGGCAATAGCTCCAGTGTTGTCACAGAAGAGAGTCATCGGGCCCGACGCATTGGGAATCACCCCTAGGTTGGTAATGAACTCCTTCATCCAGACTGCTTCCTGTGCTGCCTCGGAGGCTGCCCTGTACTCCGCTTCACATGTAGATCCCGCCACGACGCTTTGCTTGCAACTGCACCAGCTTACTGCTCCTCCATTCAAAATATACACGTATCCGGTTTGTGACTTCGAGTCATCCAGATCTGTGTCAAAGCTAGCGTCGACGTAACCCTTTACGACGAGCTCTTCGTCACCTCCATAAACGAGAAACATATCCTTAGTCCTTTTCAGGTACTTCAGGATATTCTTGACCGCTGTCCAGTGTTCCATGCCGGGATTACTTTGGTACCTTCCTACCAAACTTACGGCAAGGTTTACATCAGGTCTGGTACACAGCATGGCATACATAATAGACCCTATGGCCGAGGCATAGGGGATGACACTCATCTTTTCTCTATCTTCTGCCGTGGTCGGGCATTGAGCCGTGCTCAATTGCACACCTTGCAATACAGGCAAGAACCCCTTCTTGGACTGATCCATACTGAACTTCTTCAATATCTTGTCAAGGTATGTACTTTGTGAAAGACCAATGAGGCGTCTTGATCTATCTCTATAGATCTTGATGCCTAATATATAAGCAGCTTCTCCAAGGTCCTTCATTGAAAAACACTTATTCAAATAGGCCTTTATACTCTCCAAGAATTCTATATCATTTCCCATCAATAGTATGTCATCCACATATAATATGAGAAATGCTACAGAGCTCCCACTCACTTTCTTGTAAACACAGGCTTCTCCATAAGTCTGTGTAAACCCAAACGCTTTGATCATCTCATCAAAGCGAATGTTCCAACTCCGAGATGCTTGCACCAACCCATAGATTGAGCGCTGGAGCTTGCATACTTTGTTAGCATTCTTAGGATCGACAAAACCTTCCGGCTGCATCATATACAACTCTTCCTTAAGGAAGCCATTAAGGAATGCCGTTTTGACGTCCATCTGCCATATCTCATAATCATAGTATGCGGCAATTGCTAACATGATTCGGACGGACTTCAGCTTCGCTACGGGTGAGAAAGTCTCATCGTAGTCAACCCCTTGAACTTGTCGATAACCCTTAGCGACAAGTCGAGCTTTGTAGATGGTCACATTACCATCTGCGTCCGTCTTCTTCTTAAAGATCCATTTGTTTTCTATGGCTCGCCGCTCATCGGGCAAGTCAGTCAAAGTCCATACTTTGTTTTCATACCTGGATTCTATCTCGGATTTCATGGCTTCTAGCCATTTGTCGGAATCCAGGCCCGCCATCGCTTCTTCATAGTTCGAAGGTTCACCGTTGTCTAACAACATGATTTCCAGGACAGGGTTGCCGTACCACTCTGGTGCGGAACGTGTCCTTGTGGACCTACGAAGTTCAGTAACTTGATCTGAAGCTTCATGATCATCATCATTAACTTCCTCCCCAGTCGGTGTAGGCACCACAAGAACATTTTCCCGCGCTGCGCTACTTTCCGGTACGGAAGGGGTGACTATCACCTCATCAAGTTCCACTTTCCTCCCACTCAATTCTTTCGAGAGAAACTCCTTCTCCAGAAAGGACCCGTTCTTGGCAACGAAGATCTTGCCTTCGGATCTGAGGTAGAAGGTATACCCAATAGTTTCCTTAGGGTATCCTATGAAGACGCATTTTTCCGACTTGGGTTCGAGCTTTTCAGGTTGAAGTTTCTTGACATAAGCATCGCATCCCCAAACTTTTAGAAACGACAGCTTAGGTTTCTTCCCAAACCATAATTCATACGGTGTCGTCTCAACGGATTTCGACGGAGCCCTATTTAAAGTGAATGCGGCAGTCTCTAAAGCATAGCCCCAAAAACAGAGCGGTAAATCGGTAAGAGACATCATAGATCGCACCATATCCAATAGTGCGATTACGACGTTCGGACACACCATTTCTCTAAGGTGTTCCAGGCGGCGTGAGTTGTGAAACTATTCCACATTTCCTTAAGTGTGTACCAAATTCGTGACTTAAATATTCTCCACCACGATCTGATCGTAAGAATTTTATTTTCCTGCCACGTTGATTCTCAACTTCACTCTGAAATTCCTTGAACTTTTCAAAGGTTTCAGACTTGTGTTTCATTAGGTAGACATACCCATATCTACTTAAATCATCAGTGAGAGTGAGAACATAACGATATCCTCCGCGAGCCTCAACACTCATTGGACCACACACATCGGTATGTATGATTTCCAATAAGTTGGTTGCTTGCTCCATTGTTCCGGAGAACGGAGTCTTGGTCATCTTACCCATGAGGCATGGTTCGCACGTGTCAAATGATTCGTAATCAAGAGACTCCAAAAGTCCATCTGCATGGAGCTTCTTCATGCGCTTGACACCAATGTGACCAAGGCGGCAGTGCCACAGATATGTGGGACTATCGTTATCAACTTTACATCTTTTGGTATTCACACTATGAACATGTGTAACATCACGTTCGAGATTCATCAAAAACAAACCATTGACCAGCGGGGCATGACCATAAAACATATCTCTCAAATAAATAGAACAACCATTATTCTCAGAATTAAATGAGTAGCCATCTCGAATTAAACAAGATCCAGATACAATGTTCATGCTCAAAGCTGGCACTAAATAACAATTATTGAGGTTTAAAACTAATCCCGTGGGTAGATGCAGAGGTAGCGTGCCGACGGCGATCACATCGACCTTGGAACCATTCCCGACGCGCATCGTCACCTCGTCCTTCGCCAGTCTCTGTTTATTCCGTAGTTCCTGTTTTGAGTTACAAATATGAGCAACCGCACCGGTATCAAATACCCAGGAGCTACTACGAGTACTGGTAAGGTACACATCAATTACATGTATATCACATATACCTTTGGTGTTGCCGGCCTTCTTCTTGTCCGCTAAGTATTTGGGGCAGTTCCGCTTCCAGTGACCACTTCCCTTGCAATAAAAGCACTCAGTCTCGGGCTTGGGTCCATTCTTTGACTTCTTCCCAGTAACTGGTTTACCGGGCGCGGCAACTCCCTTGCCGTCCTTCTTGAAGTTCTTCTTACCCTTGCCCTTCTTGAACTTAGTGGTTTTATTCACCATCAACACTTGATGTTCTTTTCTGATCTCTACCTCAGCTGATTTCAGCATTGAATATACCTCAGGAATGGTCTTTTCCATCCCCTGCATATTGTAGTTCATCACAAAGCTCTTGTAGCTTGGTGAAGCGACTGGAGGATTCTGTCAATGACCGCGTCATTCGGGAGATTAACTCCCAGCTGAGACAAGCGGTTATGCAACCCAGACATTCTGAGTATGTGCTCACTAACAGAACTGTTCTCCTCCATTTTACAGCTGAAGAACTTGTCGGAGACATCATATCTCTCGACCCGGGCATGAGCTTGGAAAACCAATTTCAGCTCCTCGAACATCTCGTATGCTCCATGTTTCTCAAAACGCTTTTGGAGACCCGGTTCTAGGCTGTAAAGCATGCCGCACTGAACGAGGGAGTAATCATCAGCACGCTGCTGCCAAGCGTTCATAACGTCTTGGTTCTCAGGGATTGGTGCATCACCTAGCGGTGCTTCTAAGACATAATCTTTCTTGGCTACTATGAGGATGATCCTCAGGTTCCAGACCCAGTCCGTATAGTTGCTGCCATCATCTTTCAGCTTGGTTTTCTCTAGGAACGCATTGAAATTGAGGACAACGTTGGCCATTTGATCTACAATACATAGTGTAAAGATTTTAGACTAAGTTCATGATAATTAAGTTCATATAATCAAATTATTTAATGAACTCCCACTCAGATAGACATCCCTCTAGTCATCTAAGTGTTACATGATCCGATTTAACTAGGCCGTGTCCGATCATCACGTGAGACGGACTAGTCAAGATCGGTGAACATCTCCATGTTGATCGTATCTTCTATACGACTCATGCTCGACCTTTCGGTCCTCTGTGTTCCGAGGCCATGTCTGTACATGCTAGGCTCGTGAAGTCAACCTAAGTGTATTGCGTGTGTTCCGAGGCCATGTCTGTACATGCTAGGCTCGTCAACACCCGTTGTATTCGAACGTTAGAATCTATCACACCCGATCATCACGTGGTGCTTCGAAACAACGAACCTTCGCAACGGTGCACAGTTAGGGGGAACACTTTCTTGAAATTATCATAAGGGATCATCTTACTTACTACCGTCGTTCTAAGCAAATAAGATGCAAAAACATGATAAACATCACATGCAATCAAATAGTGACATGATATGGCCAATATCATTATGCTCCTTTGATCTCCATCTTCGGGGCACCATGATCATCTTCGTCACCGGCATGACACCATGATCTCCATCATTGTGTCTTCATGAAGTCGTCACGCCAACGATTACTTCTACTTCTATGGCTAACGCGTTTAGCAACAAAGTAAAGTAAATTACATGGCGTTATTCAATGACACGCAGGTCATACAAAATAATAAAGACAACTCCTATGGCTCCTGCCGGTTGTCATACTCATCGACATGCAAGTCGTGATTCCTATTACAAGAATATGATCAATCTCATACATCACATATATCATTCATCACATCTTCTGGCCATATCACATCACATAGCACTTGCTGCAAAAACAAGTTAGACGTCCTCTAATGTTGTTGCAAGTTTTTTACGTGGTTTGTAGGTTTCTAGCAAGAACGTTTTCTTACCTACGTATGACCACAACGTGATTTGCCAATTTCTATTTACCCTTCATAAGGACCCTTTTCATCGAATCCGTTCCGACTAAAGTAGGAGAGACAGACACCCGCTAGCCACCTTATGCAACTAGTGCATGTCAGTCGGTGGAACCTGTCTCACGTAAGCGTACGTGTAAGGTCGGTCCGGGCCGCTTCATCCTACAATGCCGCCGAAACAAGAAACGACTAGTAGCGGCAAGAAGAATTGGCAAACTCAACGCCCACAACTGCTTTGTGTTCTACTCGTGCATAGTAACTACGCATAGGCCTGGCTCATGATGCCACTGTTGGGAATCGTAGCATAATTTAAAATTTTCCTACGCTCACCAAGATGCATCTATGGAGTATACTAGCAACGAGGGGAAAGGAGTGCATCTACATACCCTTGTAGATCGCGAGCGGAAGCGTTCCAATGAACGTGGATGACGGAGTCGTACTCGCCGTGATCCAAATCACCGATGACCGAGTGCCGAACGGACGGCACCTCCGCGTTCAACACACGTACGGTGCAGCGACGTCTCCTCCTTCTTGATCCAGCAAGGGGGAAGGAGAGGTTGATGGAGATCCAGCAGCACGACGGCGTGGTGGTGGATGTAGCGGGTCTCCGGCAGGGCTTCGCCGAGCTTCTGCGAGAGACGGAGAGGTGTAGCAGGGGAGGAGGGAGGCGCCCAAGGCTGTCGGTTGCTGCCCTCCCTCCCCCCTTTATATAGGCCCCCTGGGAGGGGGGGCGCCGGCCAGATCCCATCTAGGTGGGGGGCGGCGGCCAAAGGGGGGAAGGGGTTGCCTTGCCCCCCAAGGCAAGTGGGAAGCCCCCCCACCCTAGGGTTCCCAACCCTAGGCGCATGGGGGGAGGCCCATGGGGGGCGCCCAGCCCACTAGGGGCTGGTTCCCTTCCCACTTCAGCCCACGGGGCCCTCCGGGATAGGTGGCCCCACCCGGTGGACCCCCGGGACCCTTCCGGTGGTCCCGGTACAATACCGGTAACCCCCGAACTTTCCCGGTGGCCGAAACTTGACTTCCTATATATAATTCTTCACCTCCGGACCATTCCGGAACCTCTCGTGACGTCCGGGATCTCATCCGGGACTCCGAACAACTTTCGGGTTTCCGCATACATATATCTCTACAACCCTAGCGTCACCGAACCTTAAGTGTGTAGACCCTACGGGTTCGGGAGACATGCAGACATGACCGAGACGCCTCTCCGGTCAATAACCAACAGCGGGATCTGGATACCCATGTTGGCTCCCACATGTTCCACGATGATCTCATCGGATGAACCACGGTGTCGAGGATTCAATCAATCCCGTATGCAATTCCCTTTGTCAATCGGTATGTTACTTGCCCGAGATTCGATCGTCGGTATCCCAATACCTTGTTCAATCTCGTTACCGGCAAGTCTCTTTACTCGTACCGCAATGCATGATCCCGTGACTAACGCCTTAGTCACATTGAGCTCATTATGATGATGCATTACCGAGTGGGCCCAGAGATACCTCTCCGTCACACGGAGTGACAAATCCCAGTCTCGATCCGTGCCAACCCAACAGACACTTTCGGAGATACCCGTAGTGCACCTTTATAGTCACCCAGTTACGTTGTGACGTTTGGCACACCCAAAGCACTCCTACGGTATCCGGGAGTTGCACGATCTCATGGTCTAAGGAAAAGATACTTGACATTGGAAAAGCTCTAGCAAACGAAACTACACGATCTTTTATGCTATGCTTAGGATTGGGTCTTGTCCATCACATCATTCTCCTAATGATGTGATCCCGTTATCAATGACATCCAATGTCCATAGTCAGGAAACCATGACTATCTGTTGATCAACGAGCTAGTCAACTAGAGGCTTACTAGGGACACGTTGTGGTCTATGCATTCACACATGTATTACGATTTCCGGACAATACAATTATAGCATGAATAATAGACAATTACCATGAACAAAGAAATATAATAATAACCATTTATTATTGCCTCTAGGGCATATTTCCAACAGTCTCCCACTTGCACTAGAGTCAATAATCTAGTTACATTGTGATGAATCGAACACCCATTGCGTCCTGGTGTTGATCATGTTTTGCCCTAGGGAGAGGTTTAGTCAACGGATCTGCTACATTCAGGTCCGTATGTACTTTACAAATATCTATGTCTCCATTTTGAACACTTTCACGAATGGAGTTGAAGCGACGCTTGATATGCCTGGTCTTCCTGTGAAACCTGGGCTCCTTCGCAAGGGCAATAGCTCCAGTGTTGTCACAGAAGAGAGTCATCGGGCCCGACGCATTGGGAATCACCCCTAGGTCGGTAATGAACTCCTTCATCCAGACTGCTTCCTGTGCTGCCTCCGAGGCTGCCATGTACTCCGCTTCACATGTAGATCCCGCCACGACGCTTTGCTTGCAACTGCACCAGCTTACTGCTCCTCCATTCAAAATATACACGTATCCGGTTTGTGACTTCGAGTCATCCAGATCTGTGTCGAAGCTAGCGTCGACGTAACCCTTTACGACGAGCTCTTCGTCACCTCCATAAACGAGAAACATATCCTTAGTCCTTTTCAGGTACTTCAGGATATTCTTGACCGCTGTCCAGTGTTCCATGCCGGGATTACTTTGGTACCTTCCTACCAAACTTACGGCAAGGTTTACATCAGGTCTGGTACACAGCATGGCATACATAATAGACCCTATGGCCGAGGCATAGGGGATGACACTCATCTTTTCTATATCTTCTGCCGTGGTCGGGCATTGAGCCGTGCTCAATTGCACACCTTGCAATACAGGCAAGAACCCCTTCTTGGACTGATCCATATTGAACTTCTTCAATATCTTGTCAAGGTATGTACTCTGTGAAAGACCAATGAGGCGTCTTGATCTATCTCTATAGATCTTGATGCCTAATATATAAGCAGCTTCTCCAAGGTCCTTCATTGAAAAACACTTATTCAAATAGGCCTTTATACTTTCCAAGAATTCTATATCATTTCCCATCAATAGTATGTCATCCACATATAATATGAGAAATGCTACAGAGCTCCCACTCACTTTCTTGTAAACACAGGCTTCTCCATAAGTCTGTGTAAACCCAAACGCTTTGATCATCTCATCAAAGCGAATGTTCCAACTCCGAGATGCTTGCACCAGCCCATAGATTGAGCGCTGGAGCTTGCATACTTTGTTAGCATTCTTAGGATCGACAAAACCTTCCGGCTGCATCATATACAACTCTTCCTTAAGGAAGCCATTAAGGAATGCCGTTTTGACGTCCATCTGCCATATCTCATAATCATAGTATGCGGCAATTGCTAACATGATTCGGACGGACTTCAGCTTCGCTACGGGTGAGAAAGTCTCATCGTAGTCAACCCCTTGAACTTGTCGATAACCCTTAGCGACAAGTCGAGCTTTGTAGATGGTCACATTACCATCCGCGTCCGTCTTCTTCTTAAAGATCCATTTGTTTTCTATGGCTCGCCGCTCATCGGGCAAGTCAGTCAAAGTCCATACTTCGTTTTCATACATGGATTCTATCTCGGATTTCATGGCTTCTAGCCATTTGTCGGAATCCGGGCCCGCCATCGCTTCTTCATAGTTCGAAGGTTCACCGTTGTCTAACAACATGATTTCCAGGACAGGGTTGCCGTACCACTCTGGTGCGGAACGTGTCCTTGTGGACCTACGAAGTTCAGTAACTTGATCCGAAGCTTCATGATCATCATCATTAACTTCCTCCCCAGTCGGTGTAGGCACCACAGGAACATTTTCCCGCGCTGCGCTACTTTCCGGTTCGGAAGGGGTGACTATCACCTCATCAAGTTCCACTTTCCTCCCACTCAATTCTTTCGAGAGAAACTCCTTCTCCAGAAAGGACCCGTTCTTGGCAACGAAGATCTTGCCTTCGGATCTGAGGTAGAAGGTATACCCAATAGTTTCCTTAGGGTATCCTATGAAGACGCATTTTTCCGACTTGGGTTCGAGCTTTTCAGGTTGAAGTTTCTTGACATAAGCATCGCATCCCCAAACTTTTAGAAACGACAGCTTAGGTTTCTTCCCAAACCATAATTCATACGGTGTCGTCTCAACGGATTTCGACGGAGCCCTATTTAAAGTGAATGCGGCAGTCTCTAAAGCATAGCCCCAAAATGAGAGCGGTAAATCGGTAAGAGACATCATAGATCGCACCATATCCAATAGAGTGCGATTACGACGTTCGGACACACCATTTCTCTGAGGTGTTCCAGGCGGCGTGAGTTGTGAAACTATTCCACATTTCCTTAAGTGTGTACCAAATTCGTGACTTAAATATTCTCCACCACGATCTGATCGTAAGAATTTTATTTTCCTGTCACGTTGATTCTCAACCTCACTCTGAAATTCCTTGAACTTTTCAAAGGTTTCAGACTTGTGTTTCATTAGGTAGACATACCCATATCTACTTAAATCATCAGTGAGAGTGAGAACATAACGATATCCTCCGCGAGCCTCAACACTCATTGGACCGCACACATCGGTATGTATGATTTCCAATAAGTTGGTTGCTCGCTCCATTGTTCCGGAGAACGGAGTCTTGGTCATCTTACCCATGAGGCATGGTTCGCACGTGTCAAATGATTCGTAATCAAGAGACTCCAAAAGTCCATCTGCATGGAGCTTCTTCATGCGCTTGACACCAATGTGACCAAGGCGGCAGTGCCACAAGTATGTGGGACTATCGTTATCAACTTTACATCTTTTGGTATTCACACTATGAACATGTGTAACATCACGTTCGAGATTCATCAAAAATAAACCATTGACCAGCGGGGCATGACCATAAAACATATCTCTCAAATAAATAGAACAACCATTATTCTCGGATTTAAATGAGTAGCCATCTCGAATTAAACGAGATCCAGATACAATGTTCATGCTCAAAGCTGGCACTAAATAACAATTATTGAGGTTTAAAACTAATCCCGTAGGGTAGATGCAGAGGTAGCGTGCCGACGGCGATCACATCGACCTTGGAACCATTCCCGACGCGCATCGTCACCTCGTCCTTCGCCAGTCTCCGTTTATTCCGTAGTTCCTGTTTTGAGTTACAAATATGAGCAACCGCACCGGTATCAAATACCCAGGAGCTACTACGAGTACTGGTAAGGTACACATCAATTACATGTATATCACATATACCTTTGGTGTTGCCGGCCTTCTTCTTGTCCGCTAAGTATTTGGGGCAGTTCCGCTTCCAGTGACCACTTCCCTTGCAATAAAAGCACTCAGTCTCGGGCTTGGGTCCATTCTTTGACTTCTTCCCAGTAACTGGTTTACCGGGCGCGGCAACTCCCTTGCCGTCCTTCTTGAAGTTCTTCTTACCCTTGCCCTTCTTGAACTTAGTGGTTTTATTCACCATCAACACTTGATGTTCTTTTCTGATCTCCACCTCCGCTGATTTCAGCATTGAATATACCTCAGGAATGGTCTTTTCCATCCCCTGCATATTGTAGTTCATCACAAAGCTCTTGTAGCTTGGTGGAAGCGACTGAAGGATTCTGTCAATGACCGCGTCATCCGGGAGATTAACTCCCAGCTGAGACAAGCGGTTGTGCAACCCAGACATTCTGAGTATGTGCTCACTAACAGAACTGTTCTCCTCCATTTTACAGCTGAAGAACTTGTCGGAGACATCATATCTCTCGACCCGGGCATGAGCTTGGAAAACCAATTTCAGCTCCTCGAACATCTCATATGCTCCATGTTTCTCAAAACGCTTTTGGAGACCCGGTTCTAAGCTGTAAAGCATGCCGCACTGAACGAGGGAGTAATCATCAGCACGCTGCTGCCAAGCGTTCATAACGTCTTGGTTCTCTGGGATTGGTGCATCACCTAGCGGTGCTTCTAAGACATAATCTTTCTTGGCTACTATGAGGATGATCCTCAGGTTCCGGACCCAGTCCGTATAGTTGCTGCCATCATCTTTCAGCTTGGTTTTCTCTAGGAACGCGTTGAAATTGAGGACAACGTTGGCCATTTGATCTACAAGACATAGTGTAAAGATTTTAGACTAAGTTCATGATAATTAAGTTCATCTAATCAAATTATTTAATGAACTCCCACTCAGATAGACATCCCTCTAGTCATCTAAGTGAAACATGATCCGAGTTTAACTAGGCCGTGTCCGATCATCACGTGAGACGGACTAGTCAAGATCGGTGAACATCTCCATGTTGATCGTATCTTCTATACGACTCATGCTCGACCTTTCGGTCCTCCGTGTTCCGAGGCCATGTCTGTACATGCTAGGCTCGTCAAGTCAACCTAAGTGTATTGCGTGTGTTCCGAGGCCATGTCTGTACATGCTAGGCTCGTCAACACCCGTTGTATTCGAACGTTAGAATCTATCACACCCGATCATCACGTGGTGCTTCGAAACAACGAACCTTCGCAACGGTGCACAGTTAGGGTGAACACTTTCTTGAAATTATTATAAGGGATCATCTTACTTACTACCGTCGTTCTAAGCAAATAAGATGCAAAAACATGATAAACATCACATGCAATCAAATAGTGACATGATATGGCCAATATCATCATGCTCCTTTGATCTCCATCTTCGGGGCACCATGATCATCTTCGTCACCGGCATGACACCATGATCTCCATCATTGTGTCTTCATGAAGTCGTCACGCCAACGATTACTTCTACTTCTATGGCTAACGCGTTTAGCAACAAAGTAAAGTAATTTACATGGCGTTATTCAATGACACGCAGGTCATACAAAATAATAAAGACAACTCCTATGGCTCCTGCCGGTTGTCATACTCATCGACATGCAAGTCGTGATTCCTATTACAAGAATATGATCAATCTCATACATCACATATATCATTCATCACATCTTCTGGCCATATCACATCACATAGCACATGCTGCAAAAACAAGTTAGACGTCCTCTAATTGTTGTTGCAAGTTTTTACGTGGTTTGTAGGTTTCTAGCAAGAACGTTTCTTACCTACGTATGACCACAACGTGATTTGCCAATTTCTATTTACCCTTCATAAGGACCCTTTTCATCGAATCCGTTCCGACTAAAGTAGGAGAGACAGACACCCGCTAGCCACCTTATGCAACTAGTGCATGTCAGTCGGTGGAACCTGTCTCACGTAAGCGTACGTGTAAGGTCGGTCCGGGCCGCTTCATCCTACAATGCCGCCGAAACAAGAAAGACTAGTAGCGGCAAGAAGAATTGGCAAACTCAACGCCCACAACTGCTTTGTGTTCTACTCGTGCATAGTAACTACGCATAGGCCTGGCTCATGATGCCACTGTTGGGAATCGTAGCATAATTTTAAAATTTTCCTACGCTCACCAAGATGCATCTATGGAGTATACTAGCAACGAGGGGAAAGGAGTGCATCTACATACCCTTGTAGATCGCGAGCGGAAGCGTTCCAATGAACGTGGATGACGGAGTCGTACTCGCCGTGATCCAAATCACCGATGACCGAGTGCCGAACGGACGGCACCACCGCGTTCAACACACGTACGGTGCAGCGACGTCTCCTCCTTCTTGATCCAGCAAGGGGGAAGGAGAGGTTGATGGAGATCCAGCAGCACGACGGCGTGGTGGTGGATGTAGCGGGTCTCGGCAGGGCTTCCCCGAGCTTCTGCGAGACGGAGAGGTGTAGCAGGGGAGGAGGGAGGCGCCCAAGGCTGTAGGTTGCTGCCCTCCCTCCCCCCTTTATATAGGCCCCCTGGGGGGCGCCGGCCCTGGAGATGGGATCTCAAGGGGGGGGGGCGGCGGCCAAAGGGGGGAAGGGGTTGCCTTGCCCCCCCAAGGCAAGTGGGAAGCCCCCCCACCCTAGGGTTCCCAACCCTAGGCGCATGGGGGGAGGCCCATGGGGGGGCGCCCAGCCCACTAGGGGCTGGTTCCCTTCCCACATCAGCCCACGGGGCCCTCCGGGATAGGTGGCCTCACCCGGTGGTCCCGGTACAATACCGGTAACCCCCGAAACTTTCCCGGTGGCCGAAACTTGACTTCCTATATATAATTCTTCACCTCCGGACCATTCCGGAACCTCTCATGATGTCCGGGATCTCATCCGGGACTCCGAACAACTTTCAGGTTTCCGCATACACATATCTCTACAACCCTAGCGTCACCGAACCTTAAGTGAGTAGACCCTACGGGTTCGGGAGACATGCAGACATGACCGAGACGCCTCTCCGGTCAATAACCAACAGCGGGATCTGGATACCCATGTTGGCTCCCACATGTTCCACGATGATCTCATCGGATGAACCACGGTGTCGAGGATTCAATCAATCCCGTATGCAATTCCCTTTGTCAATCGGTATGTTACTTGCCCGAGATTCGATCGTCGGTATCCCAATACCTTGTTCAATCTCGTTACCAGCAAGTCTCTTTACTCGTACCGCAATGCATGATCCCGTGACTAACACCTTAGTCACATTGAGCTCATTATGATGATGCATTACCGAGTGGGCCCAGAGATACCTCTCCGTCACACGGAGTGACAAATCCCAGTCTCGATCCGTGCCAACCCAACAGACACTTTTGGAGATACCCGTAGTGCACCTTTATAGTCACCCAGTTACGTTGTGACGTTTGGCACACCCAAAGCACTCCTACGGTATCTGGGAGTTGCACGATCTCATGGTCTAAGGAAAAGATACTTGACATTGGAAAAGCTCTAGCAAACGAAACTACACGATCTTTTATGCTATGCTTAGGATTGGGTCTTGTCCATCACATCATTCTCCTAATGATGTGATCCCGTTATCAACGACATCCAATGTCCATAGTCAGGAAACCATGACTATCTGTTGATCAACGAGCTAGTCAACTAGAGGCTTACTAGGGACACGTTGTGGTCTATGCATTCACACATGTATTACGATTTCCGGACAACACAATTATAGCATGAATAATAGACGATTATCATGAACAAAGAAATATAATAATAACCATTTATTATTGCCTCTAGGGCATATTTCCAACAAGAACATGGTGTGATAGGCAGATGTAGTATGTACCAAAAACAGGAAGGCGTGCTATACTCACATGTATAATGTGTAAGCTAAGGAGATTGAATTTAACAAATTAGGAGCAATACAAGCTAGGAACCATATGCAACATGCAACCAGATATCACACTGCCATGTTAGAGCAAGCACCTAGGGCTGTGCAGTAGGGGAGATGAGATTTGGAACTTGCACTGCAGTAGGAGTAGTAGGAGAATCTGCCGAGATCATCTGTTTCGGTTGCTCCAGAGGACCACCATCATTACGTGCCTTCGTCCTTTTATATTTTGCCTGGTCAAGTAAACACACAAGAAAAAGGAATGAAATTCACACTTCCAAATTCATTTATGCATGATACTGACGAACACAACTTTTATATAAGGCAACCACATTATAGGAGGATGGAATATGTACGAAAAACGCTAAGCATGAGGCATTTCAACAAATTGGAAGCAATGCAATCTAGACACCATATGAAAGATCCAACCAAAATCACTCTACCAAGTTAGATGTGTCTCATTATAAGTGGCACTTCAACAAATTAGAGGCAATACATGTTTGAAATGATATGCAAGATGCAACCAATATTACACTGTCAACTTGAAGGTGTCTCGTCAGAAGTGGTTGATCAGGGATACACAAGAAAATTAGTATGATGTAAGAACATGGTTAATAGAAAGACGTAGTATGTACCAAAAAACAGGAAGGCATGTCATATTCACAGGTATAATGTGTTAACTAAGCAGATGCAATTTACCCTAATTAGAAGCATTACAAGGTAGACACCATATGCAACATGCAACCACATATCACATTGCCAAGTAAGAGCAAGCACCTTCGATGATGGTGTAGGGGAATTGCGGTCATCAACTAGAGAGCTACGTTGACTATTTTCATTTAGCCTTGTTGTTTCTTGAGAATCATGTGGGGAGGATAATCCTGCACTCTTTAAACGAGTAGCGCGTCTCACAGTAACCCACTGGGGTGACTGTCTCGTCATAAGTGATTGATGAGGGATAAGAAAGAGCATTAGTTTGATGTACGAACATGGTTAATAGACATATCTAGTATGTATCAATAGGAAGGCATGTCATTATCAAAGCTATAATGTGTAAAGTAAGCAGATGCAATTTAACCAAATTGGAAGCAATACAAGCTAGACACCATATGCAACATGCAAACACATTTGACAGCGCGAAGTTAAAGCAAGCACCTGGGATGGTTGTGTGTGGCAATTGAGATCACCAACTGCAGAGCTACATTTACTGTCTCCATCTATTGACATTACACCCTTTAGAGCGCTGAAACGCTTAGTGTGTGGCACCCCGGCTCAAAGCAACCGGTTTACCTTGCATTGCCAGCCCAGAGACCATGTCTTCTGGCAACGCACAACCTCTTAGCACAGAATACAACCGCTTTATTGATACTAGCAGAACATAGTTCATATTATAACAAGTTAGGAGGCCAAGCGGCAGACACGGTGCGGCCGAAAAATATGTACATTATTTAATGAACATAAGGAGGGCCTCGATCATGACAACTACGCGGCAGCGGAACGACGACGAAGCGGGACTCCATAGCACAGGGACACCGATGTGGACACGATCTAGACTCGAACAGCACTCCGTTCCAACGAACCTTTCCTGAAATCTGGCATGACACGCTAGGTCAGTACATTGAATGTAATTGCAAGCTCACAACAAGCATAAACATAATGACAATGAATGTCATGATATTAACCAATTTAATCATCAATGCAATATCATGCTATGAATGTAGTGAATCAGAATCTCTTGCCTCAAGTCCCACGGACTTGCTTACCAACGGGTTACCACGTAACCAAACGGTGATCATTCTTGGATCACAAACGGACCAACAACTTGGTCATCAACACCAACATGGTTCTTTAACCATCATCTTTTCAATAGTGCCATGTTATTTTTGTGTGCAAGGTTTATTTAAAACGTTGACCCATGGTGTGACCTACTTTCGAGCGTGTCCGTAACCGTGGACTCGGCTATCGATAGATTTAATACACTCTGCAGAGGAAGCGCACTGTACCCACACCAAGGAACCCATGGCCTCGCACTCCCATTCGGGTGGACCAATGGCATTCCAACAAAAACCCTCCATTGCCACGACACTCTCCCGACCACTCTGACTAACTCCCCACTGCGCTAAGTCATGGGTGGCCCCGTGTCTACCCCAGACACCAACGGCCACCGCCGTGGCAAAACAGTCCCAAACGGGGACAAGGTACCATAATAACAAATCAACGGGCACACAAGGTTATGTCTGCTTACCGGGCCAGGGTACCGCACGCCCATAACCTTCCCTCGTTGGAGGTACCGACCAGAGGCGTGACAACGGACTGAATAAAGGCCTTCCCATAAAGGCAAATGTGGTTGCGCTGGGAAATGCTTGATTCAGTGGCACGATGACCCGATCAATGATATGTTCAAGTTGATTTATTATCCAGTTCAACTTAAAATAAAAATGACCGGTGTCATGACATGCCATGCAAATGCACTCATATAACATGTTTCACTAATCATCAGAACCTTACCGGGTCAACTTATATCAAGCACTAAACCGTTCAGAACCTCATGGCACTTTTCTGGTCATGTTTATGCAGCAAGTAATTATGGCAATAACTTAGCATAATCATTTTCTTACTCAAGAAAATATTATTCAAACTAGTCCATTTTCAATAGCCAATTATTTCTCCAAAGACTATCATCACTTATAATAACTTAACTCTAGCTTAGTTAACTCCTAACTTTCTGTCAAACAACATATCCACATGAATAAGCTTGCAACAGAATCAAAATAATTATTTAACTAGGTGATTTAAATGCATAAACTAATTAACCATTAAAGTTGAAAATAGATCAAAAATATTGCAATGCCACCATGAAAATGTTGCTGTGGCTTGCCTTAGTGTAGATGAGGGTCACACTCTCCCTGGTGATCCTCAAGACAAGCTCCACCTTCTGAAAAAAATTATAAACACAAAAAGGAAACATCAAGAACCCTTCTGAAATTTACCAGAAAATCTAGGGAGCAGGGAAAAATCCCATCTTTGGGGTGCTGCTAGAGATTTTCATAGAGAAACCAATGCAAAAAGAATCAAGTCATTTGGACTTATGGTTAAAAAGTTGTGGCTGTTTGAAGTGTTCTGTGAATTTTGAATTTAAATAAACAGAACTGGGGGGGGGTGATGTCGAAGGCGCAAACCCGCGGGGCGCCTCCACTCGTACCGCTTCGGG